>NC_066889.1:7575628-7745922 GCF_022985175.1 Labeo rohita | reverse complement strand
AATAGTTACCACGTAACTACTGTTGCCAGCCGAAGTGTTACAACAATGGAAGAAAATTCCACTAGCGACTAGTGATTACCTAATCACTCTCCACGTTAATAATTAACTTAAAATTACTGTTCAGGAACCAGTCAGGGATTTTGATTCTCTAGGCTAGACTTATGTCATGTCTGCTTTTCAGGTTAGTATGAGAAGGGCACAGGAGGTCAGGATTATTACAATCTCACAGTAAGTTACCTTAAATCTGGTAATCATTGAAATGAAAACGTAATAAAACACAATTTAACATGTAAAATGAAATATGAATAAAATAAGAAACACTACATACATACATACATGCATGCATGCATAAAAAACATTCCTAAAAATATCTATTGTGTTCAGTAGAAGAAAGCCTTACAAGTTTGAAACAACATGAGTGTGAATGTTTATTTTTAGTTTGAAGTATCCTTTCAATAGTTTATTAAAAACAATGCATTATGTTAATCATTAATATTGTTGTATTTACAGTACATTAAACATTTTGTAGTTACAGTAAAAACAAGCCTAAAAATAATATATTTTTAATATATTAACTAATATTCTGTCTTTTTTCTACATAGACGTGAAAGTGGCCTTGTAAAGTGTGTGACATTTCATTATCTACATGTACTGCAGGTATCACTGTTTATACAGATTGCCCTCAAAGGTTGAATGTAGTTACAGTAAAACAAGTATAAATTATTTTTAACTAACTGATATTTTTCTTTTGTTTTTGTTTACAGATAGTGAATGTGTGCGACACTTCATTATCTTCCTGGTTCCTTAGGCTGAAACATTTCCACTACGTTCTCAACCGCAGGTATCCCTGTCCATATGTGGATTGTCCTTGCACATTCAAAAGGTGGAAGAACCTTCTGAGCCTCACATATCAAACACACAGGAAGCCAACAGCAACAGGATGTGCAGGACAAAAAATCCATATCATAATGAAATAATAATAAAAATATAACCTTGATATGTTTAATACTGACTGAGTAAGGTCATGTCATAAATTGAAATTATAGTGAAATTAATAGGTGAAGTCAAACTTTGCTTGTTACCTCAGAATTAGAATTTTACACTTTAGCTTCGATTTCACAGACAGTGTCACATTTGTGTTTCGAACAAGAACATTATGATTGCAATTAAAATCTCCATTTGTTTAGAATAAGGCCAAAAGTATTTTTGTGGATTGAACATGCTTTAAAATTCAGCCTTACTTAATTAACACAAATAACCAATAAATGTATTGTTTTTTTAATTATTTTGTTATGCTTGTTTCAGAATGAAGACATAAACGTCAAGCGTGACTGTGTTCTGAGGTGTCTGAGCGTGTTTCTCAATGAAGACTTGGAGACACTCATCAAAGAATATGTGGTAAGTGTATGCCTGGCCACACACATACTCCATGTGCAGTATGTGTACAATTATATGTAAGGGATAATGTACAGCCATATGGCTGTTATCGCATAATAAGCACTGACATTGTAATCAGGACCCGACGCAAAGCGAAGATGATTTGCAGCATCTAAATTATTGTGTGTTATTAGTTCGGAGCGGTTGTTATCAGGGAATAACACACCCCAATGAGCAATCAGAATCAAGCATTTCAGAGCGTTGTTTAATAAATATAAATAAATAAATATATATTTATTATTATTTTGAATTGTATTATATTACATGATGATCAGAAATGTTTCTTTTGAATGATGCAGTTTAACATAAATTAAATTTAAACATATTAAATGTATAATTTTATAATGTGTATGAGAGTATATTTACCAATGATTTTTTTTAAAGTCATATCATGTTTTAGAACCGAAAGAAAAAAGGGTGTTCTTGTAAAAGATCTTTATGTGTTAGAAATGAGCTAATTAAATATTTTGAATGAAAATTTTAGGTCCAGTCGTTTATACATGGTAAGTTACAGCGGAATAAACTTTCAGTTCAATACAAGACATATATGTTTTTCATATACAAATGTATAAAATGCAGAGAGAGAGTGAGTGACTGAGTAGGTATATGAAGGTTTCCAAACGTGTGTTTAAAATGTTTGTCTGGTGTCATTTCTTCTCCAGGACTGTGAAATTGAAGAGGCCGAGTCTGGGATTGCACAGACAACAATGGGAGATGAGCCTGCAGACGTTGGTGTGGTTCTCTAAGGATTGGCAGTCCTCAAAAACCTGCAGAGCATCACACATGGATGTGTGATGCTTTTGGGACTCATTTATGCCCTTAATCTTAATCACCCGAAAGACCTCAAGTGCACATTTGAAGCATTTCAAAATTCTCATGGAACTGGATTCAGCCAAGCTTTCACCAAAGACTTTTGAGACTTTTATCGTACATGCAGAGTATCTGGCAATTTTTTTTTTTTTTTTTTTGGCAATTTTCAAACTTTTAAAGTTGTGAAGTTCCTGTATGATTATGGTTGTTTATGTATGTGTGGTAAGGTTCGTAAGAGGTTAGGAAGAAGTCAGAGTCGGTGTGACTGAGGCTTTTATTCGGAAAATCACAGTTCAAAATAAAGTGTGCGCTCTTGCGCATACCCGGCAACACAAATACACAACTATACTTGGCAAAACTCTATTGAGCAATTCAGTCTCTTGGCCACAAGTCCTCAGTCTGTTTCTCTCTCTCTCTCTCCCCCATTCTCCCATGGCCTTTTTCAGTCTCCCCATGCCAGTCACTGTAAGGAGAAACAGGTGGATGTCATTTCGCACTTGACCTACTTTCTCACTGCTCGTCTCTGATCGGTCTCTCTCGTTGCAGTCTCCGCTAAACCACGCCCAACATCTAAACATGTTTGCCCTAACAACATGCCCTAACCAATCAACTTTTTGTCTCTATTATTGCAAAAAAATGGCATGTAATAGATTTGTAAAACTGTCAGTGTGATAAAACTCTTCTATTTCCTTGGCTAAAGACCGCCAGAGGGCATAACAGAGTGGAATCCTTCTTGTCCTTCCCTTTGTCAAGAACCTAATATAAAAGCTGTCACCTCGTGACCTTAATGACGTGTGTCTATAAATACCTGCTTACACGTCATTACTTCCTCTTTCGTCTTCTCGTCGGAGAACCTGCAGTAATGTGAGTGCAGCTAATCAGGACAAAGTTCCGACAGCTGTATCCCTGCAATACCCAGTAAAGCACATTGTTATTGGGTGAGCATGGTATTTCCGGACCGCCCGTGGGAATGTAAAGTATCCACAAAAAAAGTGACATTGTGGAGGTATACCGGTGTTTCCAATTACCTACCTGATTTTGTAGTTAAAAATATGTCCACACAGTGTTCGTCTTGCCAGGAGCAGATGGGACTTGATGATGGACATGACTAGTGTCCGAACTGCCTGGGCGTTGAGCATCTTAGGGAAGCTCTGGAAGATCCATGCATTCATTGCAATACGATGCCCCTAGCAGTGCGACGCGCTCGCCTCGCAGGGTCAAGCAGTAAGCTGGAGGGAGCTTTGAAAAGGAAGGCTTCTGCCTCAGCCTCTGCTCTACTTCCGAAGCAAAAGAAAGGTAAAAAAGAACTTGCTTGTAGAGTTGATTGGAATTCAATTGGCTGATGGAATAGGAAAAATTCAGAAGTTTCTAGCCAAACTGCAACCCCAGCCAACTTCTAAGGTGTCGGAATCAGGCAGTGAGGGGACCGGTATTCTGTCACTCTCACAGCCTGATTTGGCATTATTTCCAGACAACATTGATTGTGTTTCTGTGGCAGCTACAGACTTGCAGTTCTCGGAAGAGCAATCCGTTTCAGATAAGGAATCAGGAGTGATTGACAGTGATGATATTGCGGATGATCAGCTTGTGCCTGACGATATAGTAAACACAATTAAAACTGCTTTAGCAAAATTAGGGATCGATCCCAAGCAACTGGAACTGTGCATACAAATCACCTTTGCCATTCCTTGCCACGCACAAATGTATTTACTATTCCACAATCTCCAGATTTTACGGAGGTATTCTCGCAAGCATTTAAATCCACTCACTCAACCAGACTGGATCGAGTTTCGCATCTGTTAGCAGCAATGGAGGATTCGGGTCCAATAGGATTGGGTCCGATGCCTCCAATAGAACCCGCTGTGGCATCTCTAATTGTGCCACCTGACGAGGCATTGGGACCGGATCCAAGTTGTCCAAATATTGAATGTAGACAGACAGACAACTTAATTGGCAAAATATACAATTCAACGGCCTCTTTAGGCAGAACTGTTAATACGCTTGCCCATTTGTTACTAGCAATTAATTCCTCGCTCAGTTCACCAGACACTACAGCCACAGAATTGGTTAATGTAGCGCTGCGATCCGTGGTTCAATAGCGGGTCATTGTGGTAAGATCATGGGGTTGCTGGTCCAGGTGCGCCGTCAGTTTTGGATAGAGCAGTCGCCTTTATCTGAATCTTGCAGAGCCACTCTGCGTCAGCTTCCTCTTGTTCCTGGTCCGGATCGCTGTCATCTTTAAAGACTGTAAGTTCTGTTCGGCAGACAGTGAGGATGGGTTTGATAAATGCAAGGTCTTTATCAAACAAATCGTTTATTTTAAATGAATTTTTCACCACAAACTCGCTTGATTTTTTATTTGTGACTGAAACATGGTTGAAAGCGGACAATTTATTATCTCTGGGTGAACTTGCTCCTCCTGATTGTGCTTTTTTTAGCACTCCTAGACCTTCTGGCCATGGTGGCGGGGTTGCTAATGTTTTTAAAAGTTATTTTAAAAACAGAAAAATTAATATAGATGTGTACTCTAGCTTCGAGGTGCAGTTAATGAGGATTGATATTGGAGGTCCTGTATTATGTGCCCTGGTCTTCAGGCCTCCTAAGTTTAACAAGGACTTTATTGAGCAATTCTCTGCATTTCTTGCTGATACTGTATCCCGTTGTGATAGGCTGCTGATTCTAGGAGATTTTAATATTCATTTGTGTTGTCCATCTAAACCTCTGGTGAATGAGTTCTTATTCCTCATTGAATCTTTGAATCTGTCACAGTTTGTTTCTGCCCCTACTCATAATTTGGGCCACACTTTGGATCTGGTACTGTCTCTTGGTGTCCCTATAACAAATCTGAGTGTGATTGATGCTGCTTTTTCAGACTATTTGCCAATTGTGTTTGAATTTGATTATGATTCTCCCACTCCGACTTGCCCTAAGACTGTAAGTTATTCTCGGTTGATTCAGTCTTCTACTGCTAGATTATTCTCCGAGCACTATTTAGCAAATTGTATAGATCCTGTGTGTTTCGATAAACTAAGCACAGAAGAGATGGTGGAGGTTTTTACTAATTCCTGCTCCATTTCTATAGATTCTGTAGCTCCTCTTAAGCTTAAAAAAGCTAAGGATGAGAGCTGTATCCAGCCCTGGTTAAATGCTCACACTCGTGTTCTTAGACAGCAATGCCGTAAGGCAGAGCGTAAATGGAAAAAAGACAAACTCCAGGTCTCATATGAGTGTCTGATGGTAAGCTTAACCAATTACCAGAAGTCAGTTAAAGAGGCCAGGTCTGAATTCTTTTCCAAGCTTATCGTAGAAAATGCTAATCGGCCGAGAATGCTGTTTACGACTATTGATCGGTTGTTAAATCCTCAACCAAATTAATTTCCTGATTTATCCCAGCAAACCTGTGAGAATTTTCAAAAATTCTTTTTCAACAAGGTACTGGATATTAAGGCTTCTATAAAGCCATCAACATTTGGTTCTCCATTATGCAGTTCACCAGTAGATTTGTTAACTTCTTTTCACCCTGTTTCCTCTGAACAGCTTGCTGAGCTCGTTGGTAAAGTTAAAACATCCAGCTGTGAGTCTGATGTCATTCCAACTCGTCTTTTTAAGGAAGTATTTGTAGCACTGAGTCCAGCCTGTTACGAATCTGGTCGGTGAGCTGCGGACCGCTCACCACCAGACGTCGCTCTCGCCTTTTTGTCACGCACGGACTGTCACACTACACCCCGGACTACACTCCCCATCAGCCATTGCACTTCACCCCGTCCAATCAGAGACAGTATAAATACCCCGGTCTTCCTGTCACTCTTTGCCGAGTATCGAATTGTGTTCATCATTCATACAAAGCGTTTTTCCTTGTTAGTCTGTGTCTAGTTTCCTTGTTTTTGTCCATTCGGAACTCTCGCCTGTCTGACCACTCTTTTGCCTAGCCCTTTACGGATTACGTTCGCCGCTGTATCGACCCTCGCCTGCTATATGGACTGTTCTTCACCTTGCTGTCCAAATACCTGTTTGCCGTTGTTTGACCCTGCCTGCCTGACCATGTCTATGTCACGTCCCTTCAATAAAAGTATGCAGATGGATCCGCTCGTCTCTCGTCTCGTTCCCACTGTGACAGAATACTCGGCCACAAAAGGATCCAGCAGCTTTTCACCCGGACATTCGGCAGATATGGACTTTGACTTCACTCTCTTCAGGATCAAACAGGGACAACGTTCACTCAACCAGTACATCCGTGAGTTCTTAGCCCTAGCTAACTATTCTACTCTCCCGGACTGCACCATAATTGAGATCTTTTGTGATGGCGTGAATGAGCCGTTAAAAGCAAGGCTGAGACGCGAGGGTCCGCGCTCTTCGCTAGTGGCTTTCATGAACTTTGCGTTTATGTGTGTGGGCTCGCCGTGTACTGTGGGAGTCGCGGAGGAGGAACGCGACAACGCGGACATGGTAGCCGCGAACCCCTCTCGCAGATTGGCGGTCACGCCGGATCGCGACCCCACAAACACGTTTGCCGCCTGGATCGCCCGTGAAATGGCGGCCGTGCAGGAGCGCGCTCAAGCAATGGCGGCGACAGCGGTGCCGGTTCACAAGATGGCGGCAGCGCGCGCGCGCTCACAAGATGGCGGCGACGGCGGAGTCTGTTCACAAGATGGCGGCGGAAACAGAGCTCCGTCACGTCACAGCTGCCATACCAGAGCTAGATGGAGTTACAGCTGCATTTCCTGAGTCAAGTCAAGCTTCCAAGTCAAGTCAAGTTGCAGCTGTACGTCCTGAGTTAAGTCAAGTTCCCAAGTCAAGTCAAGTTGCAGCTGTGTTTCCTGTGTCAAGTCAAGTCAGAGCCATCGCACCTATCTCAAGTCACGTTACAGCCATCTTTCCTGAGCCAAGTACAGTCAAGATGGCTGCCACGCCAGAGCCACTGCACAGGATGGCCGCCGTCTCCAAGCCACTCCTCAAGATGGCCGTCATCCCAGAGCCGGTTCACAAGATGGCCGCCATCCCCAAATCTGTTCACAAGATGGCAGCCCTCCAACAGCCCGCTCACATGATGGCCCACGTGCTGGACTCACCTCTAATAGCTGTATGGGCAGCCAAGATGGAGCTCCGTCGCGTTACAGCTGCTGTTCCTGCAAAAACAAGTCAGGACACCGCTTCATTTCCAGTGTCAAGTCAAGCGTCTCCCAGGCCAAACCAAGCTAAGGCCGCTCTTCCAGAGCCAAGTCAAATTGCAGGTGCATCTTCTGAGTCAAGTCAAGCTCCAGCTGCCACTCCAAGGTCAAGTCAGGCCTCCAAGTCCGGTCAAGCCTTTAAATCCGATCAAGCTTCCAAGTCTGGCCCAGCAACAGGGTCAGGTCAAGACACAGTCGCTGTTCTCCACGAGTCAAGCCAATACACTGCTGTTCTCTACGAGTCAAGCCAACACACTGCTGTTCCTCACGAGTCACGCCAAGTCACAGCTGTGCACCACGAGTTAAGCCAGGAGCCAAGCCAAGTTACTGCTGTTGTTCCAGAGCCAAGTCACGTTACAGCTGTCATTCCCGAACTAAGTCACGTTACAGCTGTCGTTCCTGAAACAAGCCAGGCCAAAGCTGATCTTCATGAGCCAAGCCAGGTCACAGCAGATCTTCGTGAGTCAAGTCCAGTTTCCAAGTCCTGTTTTAATGCAGCTTCAGCCTCCAGTCAAGCTTCAGCCTCCAACCAAGCTTCCGAGTCAGGCCAAGCCAATACTGTGATTCCAGAGTCAAGCAAGTTCACTGCTGCTGCTTCAGAGTCCAGTCAATCCTCCAAGTCACGCAACGTCAGGGCTGTCGTTTCTGAGTCGAGTAAGGTCTCAACCGACATTCCCGAGTCAAGTAAGGTCACAGCCGGTCTCCGTGAACCACGTCAAGTCACAACTGAGCTTCATAAACCTAGTCTTGTCTCGCTCACCCACCCAGAGCCAGGTCTTGTCTCGTCAGACCGCTCCGAGCCTAGTCACGTTTCATCAGACCGCCCAGAGCCCGGTCACGTCTCGTCTGACCACCCAGAGCCTTACCAGGCCTCGTTCGACGGCCCAGAGTCAAGTCATGCCCCGTCCGACTACCCCAAGTCAAGCCACATCTCGTTTGACCTCCCAAGACCACGACCTATCGGGATAGCCAGTGCATTGGGCCCACCACAACCTCCCGCTGCTGCTCTACCTTTAATGGCGATTGCCATCTGGTGTGTGTGGGCTGCACACTGTGCCCCTGAGGCCACGCCTGCTCATAAGTCAGCCCCTGAGGTCACGTCTGTTCACAAGCCAGCTCCAGAGGCCACGACAGCTCACAAGTCTCCTCCAGAGCCCCCGTCTGGTCACAAGCCTGCTCCAGAGCCCCCGTCTGGTCACAAGCCTGCTCCAGAGCTCCCGTCTGGTCACAGGCCTGCTCCAGAGCTCCCCTCGGTCGGAGAAGCCGCGCCAATACCTCCTGAGGTGTCAGCTTCGGCTGTAGATCCTCCCTTGGAGGTGGCGTCCCCTTACAAGCTCTCTGCTTCTCCCCCTATTCTGTCTGCCTCCTCTGTCCCTGCTTTCCCCAGGTCCCAGACCGTGACGCGGCCTCCTGCTCTGCCCCGGAGGGCCGCTGCGCCTCCTGCTCCGCCCCGGAGGGCTGCTGCGCCTCCTGCTCCGCCCCGGAGGGCCGCTGCGCCTCCTGCTCCGCCCCGGAGGGCCGCTGCGCCTCCTGTTCTGCCCCGGAGGGCTGCTGCGCCTCCTGTTCCGCCTTCTGTTCCGCCCTGGAGGGCTGCAGCACCTTCTCCCCCTATTCTGTCTGCCTCCTCTGTCCCTGCTCTCCCCAGGTCCCAGACCGTGACGCGGATTCCGGCTCCGCCCTGGAGGGCTCTAGCGTCGCCTGCTCTGCCTCCGGCTCCGCCCTGGAGGGCTTCTGCTCTGCCCCGGAGGGTTCCTGCTCCGCCTCCGGCTCTGCCCCGGAGGGCTCCTACTACGCCTCCGGCTCCGCCCTGGAGGGCTCCGGCGCCTCATGCCCTGCCTCCGGCTCCACCCTGGAGGGCTCCTGCGCCTCCTGCTCCGCATCCGGCACCGCCCTGGAGGGCTCCTGCGCTTCGTGCTCTGCCTCCGGCTCCGCCCTGGAGGGCTTCCAGCTGCACCCGGGTGGGCTCCTGCTCTGCCGGTCCTGTCTCAATCACCGGGTCCTCCGCAGGGACCTGGTCCTCCAGCCCTTGCCCTGTCTCGCTCCCGCCCCACCACTCCCATGGACTGTTGTTCTGTTGGAGCGTCTGGAAGCCGCTCTTTGGGGGGGGGCTATGTTACGAATCTGGTCGGTGAGCTGCGGACCGCTCACCACCAGACGTCGCTCTCGCCTTTTTGTCACGCACGGACTGTCACACTACACCCCGGACTACACTCCCCATCAGCCATTGCACTTCACCCCGTCCAATCAGAGACAGTATAAATACCCCGGTCTTCCTGTCACTCTTTGCCGAGTATCGAATTGTGTTCATCATTCATACAAAGCATTTTTCCTTGTTAGTCTGTGTCTAGTTTCCTTGTTTTTGTCCATTCGGAACTCTCGCCTGTCTGACCACTCTTTTGCCTAGCCCTTTACGGATTACGTTCGCCGCTGTATCGACCCTCGCCTGCTATATGGACTGTTCTTCACCTTGCTGTCCAAATACCTGTTTGCCGTTGTTTGACCCTGCCTGCCTGACCATGTCTATGTCACGTCCCTTCAATAAAAGTATGCAGATGGATCCGCTCGTCTCTCGTCTCGTTCCCACTGTGACACAGCCGTAACAGCTATTATTAATAATTCCTTATTAAATGGAGTTGTTCCAGTGAGTTTCAAACATGCTGTGGTTCATCCTCTGCTAAAGAAATCTCATGTGGATCCATCTGTCCTCGGTAATTTTAGACCTATTTCAAAATTGCCGTTTATCTCAAAAATTTTAGAGAAAGTAGTTTATAGTCAACTGGATACCTACATTAGTACCTGCAATATTATGGATACATTCCAGTCTGGTTTTAGATCATTGCACAGCACAGAAAGTGCGCTGTTGAAAGTTACAAATGATCTCTTGCAAGTCCTTGATTTGGGCTCTCATGCGGTTCTTGTTTTATTAGATTTAAGTGCAGCGTTTGATACAGTTGATCATAATATTCTGCTGCATCATTTAGAAAACTTGGTGGGAATTCAGGGTACTGCTCTTCAGTGGTTGGCTTCATATCTCAAAGGGAGATCATTCTCGGTGCGCATTGGGAAGTTTACATCTTTGTCGGCTCCTCTGTTATGTGGTGTGCCCCAAGGGTCTATTTTAGGCCCTCTTCTCTTTTCGTTGTACATGCTTCCCCTTGGAGCCATTTTTAAAAAATATAAAATCTCATACCACTGTTATGCTGACGATACCCAGTTTTATCTCCCAGTAAAAACTGACAGCAGTGCCTGTCTCAATAGGCTGCAAAGCTGTTTGGAGGAGATAAAATCTTGGATGGCGTCTAATTTCTTACAGCTGAATGAAAGCAAATGCGAAATCTTGATTTTAAGTCATTCTAGAAATTCTTTTGCTTTTAACTTAGGGTCTATTTCTGCTACTGTCCAACCCTATGTAAGGAATCTAGGTGTTATAGTAGACTCGTTATTGAACTTTGAAAAACAAATTGGCACAGTGATAAAGGGCAGTTTTTTCCATCTGAGATCGATTGCGAAACTGAAACAGTTTTTGCCTCATAAGGACTTAGAAACAGTAATCTATGCTTTTATTACATCACGCTTGGACTACTGTAACTCCCTTTACTATGGCTTGCCTCAAACGTCCATCTCTCGTTTGCAAATTGTGCAAAATGCTTTTTCTTTTTTTTTGTTGTCAAATCTGTATTTTGTTGTACAGTACTTTGGTGCAACACTGTTGCTTTTAAATGTGCTTTAGAAATACATGTTGACTTGACTTGACTTGACTGGTCAAATATTCAGACCAGCTGCTCAAGAGGCATTAGACCGAAGGCTCGTGGCTTCAGAAGCGCGGTGTCAGTTGCAGAAGCAGTGTGCCTCATTTAAAGTGCCTGGTTATTCGCTCTATTCGTTCCGCAAAGCTACTTTTCCTTCAAGCCAAGTGCAGTACAAGACCTGCCACCAATTAGAGCATATAAGGTCCAGCAATCCCAGCCATATGGACCTCCACTAAGACCATATCATTGTATGAGACACATGGCAGCGGCACCTGATAATCATCCCCCAAAGACAACAAACTCGCTCGTAGACAGTGTTAACTCGCTAAGGCCGGCGACAAGGTTACAGTCTACAATTTCGTCGCCGGCCCCCTGTAAACACTGGGATTCATCCTTCCATTACGACGAGCCCAGAAAAACACAGAATAGAGGAAATAAAACCACCTGCCGCAATGCAAGGTTTTTTTTCCGATTACTTCATAATTCCAAAAAAAGAAGGGGGTTTCCGTCCTATATTGGTTTTGAGAGATCTAAACAAAACACTAAAATACCTGCCTTTTCGTATGGTTCGAATGTCAGATGTCCTGCGGGCAATTGAGCCTCAAGATTGGATGGTGAAAGTGGATTTAAAGGATGTGTATTTCCATGTTCAAATTGCGCATCATCACCGCCACTTTGTAAGTTTTTTATTTCGAAGGGAAAACATTTCAATTCAAGGTGCTTCCATTTGGTCTCTGTTTGGCCCCAAAGGTCTTTACAAAGATTGTACAGGCAGTGCTCACTCCCTTGCAACAAAAAGGCATCTGTGTGCTTCCATACCTAGATGACTGGCTTTTGTGTGCAGAGAACCCGACAAAAGTGGCAGAAAATTTGAATCATCTTTTGGCCCATATTGCAAAACTGGGATTTTCAATCAACCAGACCAAATGTCAGCTAATTCCAGGGCAGTGCATTCAGTTTCTCGGAGTTCAACTAAATTCCTGCAATATGAACGCTTCTCTTACAAAAGTCAGGGCTCAAAAGATTTTGTCCATATTGGCCAAGATAAAACCAGGCAGATCGGTCAGGTACCTCACATTGTTAAGACTTGCAGGTATGCTGGCTGCGGCACCATGCCTGTGATCAGACTGGGCATGCTGTACCTAAGACCCTTTCAACGCTGGCTGATTGGGAGACATCTGTCAGCAAAAACTCAGAAGTACACCTTAGTAAGGGTAACGAACGCAACATGGCGGTCTCTAAGATCATGGTGCAGCACGGAGTTTCTTATGCAGGGGATTCCTATGGGTCCACCGCCTGCGAGAAGGGAGATCGTTACTACAGATGCCAGTCAGCAAGGCTGGGGAGGTGTCTGGAGTCAAAGGGGTGTGAAAGGAATTTGGGAAAAAACGCTCCAGTTCCAACACATCAAATAGAGCTGAAAGCAGTGTTCCTAACACTAACTCATTTCTCAAACAAATTGATTCACAAACATGTGCTGATATGGTCAGACAACAGGGCGGTTGTATTCAACATAAATCATCAGGGCGGCACAAGATCACTGAAACTCCTTCAGGCTGCGCACGAACTTTGGGTATGGGCAGACACCCACCTATCTTCTCTGAGAGCAGTACACATACCGGGGCACACAAACAAGGTAGCAGATGCGTTGTCACAGAGTGCACCTCTGTCTGGGGAGTGGCAACTCCATCCAGAGATAGCGCAATTAATCTGGAACACGTACGGGGCGGCAAACGTAGATCTGTTCGCAAACAGTCAGTGCAATGTCCGAGATGGTTCTCGCTGAGCAAGGAAGTGGGATCGCTAGGACAGGATGCGATGGCCCACAGTTGGCAGAGTGGTCTTCTGTACACGTTCCCTCTGTTCCTGATGATTTGGTTAGTTCTCAGTCTCATTCCGTTAAAGAGTCAGCCGTTGTTATTAATAGCCCCATGCTGGCCGAACAGACTGTGGTTTCGGCTCCTTCTCCATCTTTTGACAGGTCTGCTGGCCCAGTTGTCGATCAGGCCAGATCTCTTGACACAGTTGAATGGCAGTTATGGCACGATCAATCTCACACTCTGAAATTGTGCGTCTAGCTGCTGGGGGCGACACCAACCTTTTGGTCTGTTCGCAGGGGGTACGGGACACTGTTCTAAATGCTCATGCTCCGTCGACTAGGGTGTTATTTCAGAATAGGTGGAAACTTTTTTGCAATGGTGTAACAATCATCAGTTAAATCCCCAAATGTGTTCCATACCTGACATTTTGGAATTTTTGCAAAGCTTACTGACGATGGACCAGTCGCACTCTACAATAAGAGTTTATGTGGCGCGATTTCAGCACACCGGGGTCTCATAAATGGTTGCTCTATTGGGAAGCATAAATTGGTGGTTGCTTTTTTAAAGGGGGTTAACAGGTTAAATCCTCCCGGAAGAGTCATGATTCCACAGTGGGATCTTAATGTTGTTCTTGATAACCTTTGCGTACATCCATTTGAACCACTGTCATTAGCGGATATTAAACAGCTTTCTTTGAAAACCGCTTTTTTGATGGCCATTCCTTCAGCAAAACACGTCAGTGAACTAAATGCGCTCTCTGTAGCCCCACAATGTTTACAGTGGGGTCCAGAAGACTCCAAAGTGACGCTGTGGCCAAACCCAGCTTTTTTACCCAAGATTTTGTCTAGTAACTATGTTAACACACCAGTGAAATTGCCAGTGTTTCACTCGGTAGACCTCCAGATGCGTCTTGAACTTTGTCCTGTGAGATCCCTGCGTCTTTATGTGAATAGGACAGCTCCCTGGAGGACTATTGATCAGTTATTTGTTTGTTTTTCAGATCGTGATAAAGGTTCTCCTGTATCTAAGAGCAGACTTGCTCACTGGATAACCAAGGTCATCACCAAGCTCTTATGCTTCTGCCCACAAAGTCCTGGCCAATCCAGTAAAATGTCACTCAACACGTTCAGTGGCAGTGTCATGGGCGGCTTTACAGGGAGTTCAGCTTGCAGACATTTGCGCAGCAGCAACTTGGAACTCAACTTCCATGTTTTCACGTTTCTATAGACTTAATGTTGTTTCTGTCCCAGACAGTTGTTCAACAGCAGTACTGGGTGAAGGGGTGCTTATATGAATAATGTCATCTGATATCATTTGAAATAAACAATTTGAATAAACAAATTATGCATAAAATGTTTGTACGTTGTCATTCTTTTACAAGTCTTGAGTTATAGTGATCTTCTGCACAAAGTCAGATTGTCTTTATGGGTAACTATGGAATAATGTCATAAGGTGACACGCATGCTGACAAGCTGACAAGTTTTCCACTCTGCTGTCACAGCTGACGTTATGATTCTTGGATCACGTGTCAATTAATGTGTGGATCTCTAACTTGTAGAACCTCTTACTGTATTATCAACACAAGGAAGACACAAGTTGTAATAAAATACATTTTATTAACAAAACATAGACAAGAGTAATCAACAACTACTAAATGAATACCATGAATGAAGAAGGAATAAAGTGCATAAGATGCATAATATGCAAGTGATAATGTTGGATGTTGCTATGTCAGAGCTATGTTATCTAGAAAGATAAACTGTTCCTACTCTGAAACAAATAAGGTGAAGAACCTTATTATGCATCGAACAAACCTGTAAGATTTTTTATCAACTGCAGTCAGCTATATAATACCTAATGTAAATTAGAAAATCATATACTGATAATATACAACAATGCCAAGGTCTCTGGAAGAGGTTTGGAAGTGATATTTACGTTCGCTGTGGTTGAATGAGTAGTCCAGTGGCGGCGACTTCTTCCACTGGTTGCGCTGGTGGCAGTACAGTGGGGAAAGGAGCAGGAATCCATTTTGACAGCCTTGAAGATGAAGCGTTATAGGATGCTGATCTCCTGGAGCACCAAAAGGTCCTTAGGTCTGGAACACGCAGATCTGACCCTGGAGTAGGTGCTGAAGGTTCTTAGCTTGGAACACGCAAGCAAAAGTACCTGAAGTGAAGGTTTGCTTGCCGGAGCTTAACCTTGTTGCAAATGTCTGTGTGCCTTCTGCCTCTCCAGACTAGAGACTCAGAACTTGGTCAATCTGCTTTGTCTCACTGGACGAAGACTCTGAACATAGATTATCTCTTTCCTCACAGGCTGGAGGCTCAGAACGTGAGAACGTGTCTGTTGCTGCCTCAAAAGCTGGAGACTCTGACTTGGTATCTGTTGTTGTCTCACCCTTGTGGGTCACAGATTCAGAACTGGTGTTTCTGCTATTGTCTCACCCTCGCAGGGCTCAGACTCAGAAGGGGTGTTTCTGTTGCTGCCTTCCCTGTAACAGGCTGGAGACTCAGAATGTTGTTGTTCTGTTACAGTCCTTTCCTTAATGGGCGGCAGACTCAGAACATATGTTTCCTTGACAGGCTGCAGACTCAGAACAAGGAGTGTCTTTTGGAAGGGTACCTTTATCCCTTTCCGATGAGGAGGAGATTGCAGTTAGGCGCTTCCCCATTTCCGTGCTGTGATTGGCTGGTTCCATCAGAGTGGGGGGGACACGTGGTTGCCCACCCTTCTTTCCTCCTGTGGAATTTATTTGCATAGTCCAAACACAGGGTTAGAAAAGTGTCACTAAAGTTTTACCGGTGCATTTATCACTTTCCAAACCATAACCAGAATGCCTTTGGCAATGTTATGAACACATTAAGTCCAAACATGATGGGAAAAGATTGAACTGTCATGCATGCATTCATTTGTCCATTAACAGCTGAGTTAAGTGTAAGATATTGCACTACACGTTGCTGTCACAAGGAATACTTATTTCTCTGAATAAGTATAAAATGTGTGCGTTGTAGTGTGCATCAGTTTTAAGGTTTGAAAACAGTTATGAATGGATTTGGATGGATCTCCATGATCTCTCTTAGTTTCACCCACTGCTGCTGCATCTGGAGGTCCTAAGGAATTTTTATGGTCTGTCACAGGCCAAACCCTTAGGAATGAGTCTCAAGGTGGGTGAAGGGCACAAACTGCATTTTGACCAATAGGAAGTTCTGTCCTTCCCGGGCTTTGTACCAAAGGTCTTCTTCTTGCGCTCTAAGAGATGTCTGGCTGTTGTTCTGGCATCTTTATCTGATGGCGTTGGACAGTTTGCTTATGTTAGTTCACCACGATCCAATCAAAATGTAACAAACCTCTGTCCACTACTGTGGTCAGGGAGGGGCCCCCTTGCCATAAACTGGGCCCTGGAATGTGTTGTTCACTACACTGTTATGCCCTCTGGTGGTCTGTAGCCAAGGAAATAGAACGTTGGTTACGTATGTAACCATGGTTCTATGACTGGCGGAAGACTGCCAGAGCCTCTGGTCACTCGGGTCAACGAGAAGACTCTGAGGAAGTAATGACGTGTAAGCAGGTATTTATAGACACACGTCATTAAGGTCACAAGGTGACAGCTTTTATATTAGGTTCTCGACAAAGGGAAGGACAAGAAGGATTCCACTCTGTTATGCCCTCTGGCAGTCTTCCGCCAGTCATAGAACCATGGTTACATATGTAACCAACGTTTTATACTGTTTTGAAACACAGTTCTTAAGGCAATTTTATTTTATTTTATTATTATTTTTTTGTTGAATATACCTTTAATACTATGGTGGTGAAATAGTCTGGGAAACTTTTCTTGACTATCACCATTTCATTTCAAACAATGTTACAGATTTGTCAGAACGTTAGTATAAGTAATACTGTTGTCATTGGCTCATATGTAACTGGATTTTTCTGTCTACACAAGTGTCTAGTGTCATTTGCTAGTTCATCGTTTTGATCACTTTCTTGTTTTTTTTTTTACTTCTAAAATTTGAATGTCAATAAAATACTAAAAGCATTTGGTCTAACTGTTGCTTTTTGCGTGTTGCGGTTAGATTCCTTACAGGAATAAATAATTAATATGATTTAAAAACCCATTTTGTTTATTATTAAAAACCTAAATATGATGCATTTCAATTAAATAGTTTATTATGTAAGAATACATAACCCTGATTCTTATGAATTTGAAACACATTTTATTTATTAATATTATTACATAAATATTATTTTTACTTGTTTAATTTACATATGTCTTACAAGTTCGTATCACATGAAGTTTATTACTTAGTTTACATAAAAAATCTGTAGTCCAAATGGATGGAAATTTTATATGCAATCAAAATACATACATCTTAATTACTAGAGACAAATATTTTTTGAGTGCAGTTGTGGTGTTTAGTATAGGGACCCCCTACTATAAGGACCCCCCTATTACTAGTATAGGGACCCCCGTCGGAGTGAACGACAGAAAGGGAACAGAGATGTTGTGTCCTTCATACCACAATTCCGGACTGCCTGATGATATGGCTTTTTCAACATATAGTAATGTGATTGGGAAAATATAATTGTGTACTAGAAAATTAAGCATCAGGGCTTTATATTGATGAAAATATATTAAAAATATATTTCACGGACATGAGATGTACCCACAAATATATAATGACCCATACACACACACACATATATATATATATATATATATATATATATATATATATGTGTGCGTGTGTGTGATGTGATTTAGGAAATCCCATCGGATATCACGCTGGGACATTTTGTCAAAGTTGGGTTTTCATTAAATTATTATTCTATAACATCTTATCTATCATCTCTGAAAAGATCTTAGTGAAATTCAATTGTTTAGTGCAGAAAAATAGCGATTTATTGCAGCAAGTAGAAATGACTGTCTTTCTCTTATGTTAAGAATGCGCTGCTGAGGTGCTTTCCCTTAACACCACAAAAGCAGTTAACCTATCAAAATAAACCACGTAATATGTTTAATAAAGGTGTATCAATGCACATTCTCTACCAGTCCTGTGTAAACTGGAACACAGTTATTTATTTATTAATTTATTCATTTTAATATCGTGAGATGGTGGAGTGCAAAAACGTAGTCTGAAGTACTGTAGCTGCTCATTTAAACAATTTTACTTGTCTCAATCTGCTTAATCTTGGCGATGTCAGTGCCCTAAATGGTGTTATAATGGACTATTTCACATCCAGAGATGAAGGATCAGATGATGAAGTTACTAAAGAGGAGGAGTCCGATGACAGTCTGTTTTATGCACAGTGTGTGAACAGCTGTGCTGTACTCACTTTTCTAAACTACAAGGTAGATTATTTGTGCTATCTAAACATACAAGGGGTGATGAAAAGTTTGGAGATTATGTCCATGATAAACAACAGAAAACAGACATTAGTCTGTTTGTGTAATAATGCAGTATAGCGCTCCTGATGAGCTATCAGCCAAATTAAGATTTAAGATTTTAAATTTAAGATTTTATTAAGCAGGTAAGCAGGCACAGGTTATGATAATAGCAGGTTACTGACTGCTGGATGAGGTTGGAGGGGCAGATGGACAGACAGATTGGGAACGAGTAGGCAGGGTGAGGGGATCTAGAGCTGGCGATGTTGACTCCTTGACAATAATACTCTAGTCAAGTCAAGTCAAGTCACCTTTATTTATATACCGCCTTTAACAATACAGCATTGTGACAAGGCGGCTATACAGTATTGAATAGGAAATAGTATATCAGCAGTGCAAAAGGGCAACAATAAACACTCAATTTTCAGGTAAAGGTAGTTAATCAAATACAATAAAATAAAATACAATATCGTGTGAAGAGAAAGTGTCCCCAACTAAGCAAGCCCGAGGCGACAGCAGCAAGGAACCAAAACTCCATCGGTGACAAATGGAGAAAAAAACCTTGGGAGAAACCAGGCTCAGTCAGGGGGCCAGTTCTCCTCTGGCCAGATGCAGAGGACTCACTAGGTTCCCGTGGTCTTGTGCCGACAGCCGTCTAGGTGACGCGGTCTTCACTGGGGTGCTGTAGAGGTCGTCTCTAGGTGCTGATCCACCGTCTGGGCTGGATACGGACTGGATCCGGGGGGACTGCAGTGACCATCTGATCTGGATACGGACTGGATCTGGTGGTTAAGGTGACCTCAGAATAAGAAAGAAACAGACTATTCTGCCATTCTTCTGACGATGCACTGAGTACATCGGGTGTTATGGGAAGTGTTCCCAGTTCCGGTTGACCTAATTAGTGCAGGTTAACAATCCTTTAACAGATTTGAATTATAAGAATATGTTGATGTGTTATGTGTAAGCAAGGTTAAAGAGATGGGTCTTTAATCTATATTTAAACTGACAGAGTGTGTCTGCGTCCCGAACAGTGTTGGGTAGATTGTTCCAGAGTTTGGGCACTAGATAAGAAAATGATCTGCCGCCCGCGGTTGATAATACAATAAGCTTTCAATGAACCAACTCAATGTTCCTTCGCTACTAGTTACATTTTCAAATTAAGGCTGGAATACACTACACATTTTTCTCCCCATTTACCCGATTTACAGTCTGGAGAAGTTGACGTTACTTGCCGAAAGTCAGAGCCAGAATGCAGATTTGAGTTGACAGATTTCATAGGAAGTCATGTAGAGTATGATGGTTTTCTGTATATGAATCAATCACTATGGTTAAATTGTAAAGTTGGCAAATCCACTCCTTTTAAGAACCATATATATTTGCGTACTGTAAGACTAATTTTAGTTACCGACAAGGATGTACATAGGACAGACATAGGACAGACAAATTTATACAGTGTTTGATGACTTTAATAATTCAGTGTCCAAAACAAAATAAAGAACTAAACCACACATTTTTGACTATCGCCTAAAAACTGTGTCTCTCTGTTGTAATGGTGAATGTGACAACGCATTGGTGGATCCAAATGCAGGCTTTATTTGAAAAAAGTGGTCAAACAGGCAGGGACAAACACCAGCAAACAATATATTCCAAAGCAGAGGCCAAAGAGTAATCCACAAACAGACAATGGTCAGTGCAGCAAACAATCATGAAACAAAGAAACAGTCCAGGGTCAAAAACACCAGGCAGGGCAAAATTAGGAAACTAAGAAACAAGGAAAACACAAAAGAGACACGGGACTAGGATGGCTAGGATTGATGCTACAAACAAACAATACTTAGCTGTATGTGTGTACCTGGTATTTATCATGTTATGGGAACCAAATGTCTCCACAAGGATAGTAATACCAGTAAATTTTGACCTTGTGGGGACATTTTTAGGTCTCCATGAGGAAAAAGGCTTATAAATCATGCAGAATGAGTTGCAGAATGCCTCCTGTGAGGGCTAGGTTTAGGTGTAGAGCGATAGAAAATACGGTTTGTACAGTATAAAAAAAAAAAACATTACGCCTATGGAATGTCCCCATAAAACATGGAAACGCAACGTGTGTGTGTGTGTGTGCGTGTGCAGCTTAAATAGTCCTTTTGAAGGAAAATGGGTGGAGTGCGTAATTGGCTCCTAGGCAGAGGGTATCTGGGGATTGGAGTCCCGAATGAATGGCAAAGGTATGGGATTAAATGCCCTCTAGGGGAGCTCATGGGCACTCCAGCTGGAGATTGTGACATCTGTAGACAGTCTATTTTCATCTTAATTCAACATTTCAAACATGTTGTTGTTAATACACTCAAAAAGATGTGAAGAGGCTGAATAAACAATATCAGCAGGCAGAAGCCTCTCTGTCCTTCACAAGTTCCTTCCTTTATAACTTTTTGATTATTTTGGTATTAAACAGAGTTGGGGAAGGAAATGATTTTCTGATGAAGTGTAATACTTCTTGGAAATGTTACACTTACTCTGTTTGGCTTGAATTTTAATCTTAAAGTCTGGATGATGAAATAAAACATAGAAAAAACATAATAAAATGGATAATAAAGCTGCTGCTCTGCTTAACTGATGCTCCTTTCAGCCTTGAAGCATCTCTATTACACGAAAGTGCACACTAAAATCATTACAACCCTCACAAAGCAGTATAAAGATACTTTTGGTATTGATGAAATTTTGTCCAAAATTTTTGTTATTCTGGTGTCAGATCTCTCCCAGCTGCTCTGTGATTACATATTTGTCTTATGTTCATGTCAAGTCAACATGTCTCTATGGTAACTAAGGAATGAAACAAATAAATACACAGTAGCTGTGTGTTTTTCTTTCTCTTCCTTTTTCAAACCAGCTAATAGCTTATCAGTCTGATGTTTGTTATTTGACAAAGAGTCTGCAGTGTATTGTCATAGTAGTATAAGAGGTTTATGCATCTAACTGACACAGAAATTGAAATTTCAACCTGATTTTATGTGTCAGGTAACACACACACACGTATTGATATGAAACAGTATAATTATGCTATTTTTGTTGAGCTATGTTTTAAAGTTCTCAGTTTCTGCAGTTGTAAATATGATTGATTTTGTTATTTTGAAGTGCATCTCTACAGATTCTTAGAAAGGCAAACAGTATTTCAACATGACAAGCATAAGAAACATCTCATGCTTGAGATGGTGCGACCGGTGTCTGAAGCATCGGTGCGACCGGTGTCTGAAGCATACATTCAAAACTACTTAACGTGGCCAGCGACAGCCTATGACTTTGCTACCAGCGCAATCACAGTATAAAAGGGCGCTGGGAAAAAATTTAATCTGCTCCTTCATCTGAAGCTTGCATCCAAAGCATGAGGTACATCGAACTGCATCCTCTAGAAGTGGCTATGGGGAACGGTATACCCATGCTGTCATGCTAAGTGGAGTGCACGCCAAGTACTAAGGCGAGCACTAAGTAACAACTGTACCAAGAGTATGGGAGTTGCCCCAAGGACCCCTTGGCGGCTGTCAGTGACATTATACCCTATGGCCAAAGGCCTAATTTGCATAACCAAAAGACTTATCTGTTAAGGGTCCGATATCCTGGACCCAGGGTACAGGTAGAGGGCTTGGAATCAGAAGAGAGATTCCTTTAAGGGAATATGGCATCAAAGACAATAAACTAGACCCTGGCCTGTCACCCAGGGGGCTACCGTCAGCTCTGTATGAGCTTGCTGGCTCAACAGGTTCTTGGTAACAACACCCTGCTTCAGGAAGGTATCATAAGGATACACAGGTAGACTGAACCAACTCATAGAAAGGATACAATGCTGTCAGCATGTAACCCTTTCCATACAGGATTTTAGAAAGTACACAGGATGCTTAATGTGCATTACCACAATGTGTTTTTTAGAAAGCGCACAGAAAGCACATAGATAGCAACTTTGTGCATGCACTTACCATAATGTGGATTAGAGGAATGCCATTACTAAGGGGCCATCACTAGACACCCTGTGACTGTGGCAATGGAATATTGAGTCCAGTGGATTGTACTTTTATCAGCACGCCAAGACTCATGGGTCGTGGTGGTGGACTTGCTGTAGTTTTTGAAAAACATTTTATTTGCCAGTCCATGAGCACTGGTACGTATTCTTAATTTGAACTATAGATGATTTAAGTTGGTCGTTTAAACTCATTTTATTGTATTTTAGTTTATCGGCCGCCTGGGCCAGTCTTCTCTTTTTTGACTGAATTTATTGATTTTCTATCGGCTATTTTTAAGCTGTATAGGGTGATTATTGTTGGTGATTTTACTATTCATGTGGATAATGATGCTTGCAACACTGCTTCTGAATTTTTAAATATTATGGAATCTTTTAACTTTATTCAGCATAATAAGGGACATACGCTTGATCTAGTTTCTCTAGCAGCCTAAAAAAGCGGCTCAGCTCCAAGTCCACCACCTGCATCTTAAAGAGCTTCTTTCAGATCTAAATGTGATAATCAAGGATGCTAGAGTACTTATTTTACAAACCTGATATCTGCTTGCAAAAGGAATCCTAAAACTCTGTTTGAGACTATTAACAATATTGTTTCTCCTGCTACATCTCCTGTCCCTGTGTTTTCTAATGATGACTGTAATCGTTTTTTGTCTCATTTTGTGGACAAGGTTGAGGCTGTTAGGGCAAGCACTGCACCATCAGCGAACCCCCTTATAGTTACCCAACCAAGACTTTCAACTGCCCCCATCTCTTTGAATGACATCATTAAGTTAATGGGTATGATGAAACCTTCCCAAAGCCCTGTGGATATTTTGCCCACATCTCTGTTTGTGAAATCCATTGCATCTATTGGCCTGTTTTTGGTCTCAATTATACATTTATCTCTTAGGCTGGGCCAGGTCACTTAAAAAAACACTTGTGAAAGTGAAAGGCTGGAAAAAGAAATGAGCAGCGCGCTCATAGGTGACCCTCTATGGGAGCAATGCTAGCTTGACCAAAAAGCAGCCTACCAGGGAGGCAGAAGGTGGCCCAACAACCTGGCATAACTGCTAGCTGGAGCTCTAGAGATTGGAGGCCCAACTCTTAAAATAGGGGAGGAACTCAGGCACTCGCCTTGGAAGCGGCATGCTAATAGATGACCCTCTAGTACAGGGGTGCCCAATCCTGTTCCTGGAGATCGACCTTTGATTAGTTCCAACCCTAATCAAACACACCTGTCTGTAATTATCAAGTGCTCCTTCAGATCCTAATTAGCTGGTTCAGGTGTGTTTGATCAGGGTTGGAGCTGAACTCTGCAGGAAGGTCGATCTCCAGGACCAGGGTTGAGCACCCCTGCTCTAGGATGAGGGGAGCAATGCTAAGCTCAACCAGCTAGGGGGCAACTCATCAGGGGAGATGGCACACAGCCAACTATCTGATGATGTTGCCACAGATCTCAAACAAATGAAGGGCTCGTCCTTTAGTGAGAGAGAAGAACCACACTTGACCAACGCAAGTGGTCAATGGCCCAGGGGTAAGTTCCTAGCTCTCACGTAAAGAAGAGGACACGCCCGATCTGCCCAGGAGTGGTGAGCTCCCTCCTGCACCTCCTGCAGTGAGGGGAACATTGCCATGTGCTGAAAGCAGACCGAAAGGGGGCATCAGAAATGGGATCCTGCTTAGAAGGGGATTGGACATTTCAGCAGGGAATATAAGGGTCCCATCATAGAGGCAACTGACCAAGGAGGTGACAGAGACGAGCTCTGCAACACGGTATGGTTGCATATGCGGTAGTGGCGCTCTCAGCCCTTGAGCTGAGGTGGGCTCATGGTTCAAACTGGGAGCAATAGGTCTCATAGCTAACCCTCGTATAGAGGAGAGCAGTTCCCAGCTCAGCCAGAAGGTAGCACTAGATTACAAGGGGATGTATAGCAGCGCCCAATGAGAGAGCTGTTACCACCAAACGTAATCTGAAGAGTTATCACTCCTCAAGAGCCATAGCAGTCGACAGAAACACCTCTCATTTATACCTCAGGGAAGACAGTGTACTCAAGCCCACTCCTTGGAGGGGTGACTCACTGATTCGACCATAAGGGCAGTGTGACAGGCGCCTTCTTGACCTCCACATGAAGATCGAAAAGAAATGGAACGCTCTCTTGAGCCGGGGGTCTATATTCAGACAAGTAACGCTCATTAAGATGACCCCGCACCACCTTCTCCCACCATGGCACATTCCATAACCTCCAGCAATTCAGCAGTCCAGGAGGATTGAGAGGGCTCAGTCTGGATCAGACGATGTAAGAGATATTGCATCATCATCCAGCAGCTCGCTTTCATCATAAATGTTTGTGATTTTAAAGTATTGGTTGGTTGCATGAACTATTGTGAAAAAATTTGAGAGTTTTATGCACACTGTTTTGAGAAAATTATGTGTGTGATTTGTATTTGTATTTGTATTTTTGAATTGTATGAAATAAATGAAAACGTACAATCTGTTTAGGACAATTACAAAGTGTTTTGAGAACAGTAACCTGAGTTTGGAGAAATGTCAAATTGATTGAGAAAAACTGTATCTCATTTGTGTACAGATCTTATGAAACAAGAGACAATTCCTTTTGATGCTTTGAAACATTTTACCAGTTTACCAGTGATATTAATTAATTAGGTAATCATAACTAAATCAATTAAACTTTTCAGGTATACTTTCAGCAGAGAGAGCAAAAGAAATTACAACGTTATCATATAATTCAGTAAATCATGTTTTAACCTTATATTGTTTTTTTCTGTTGCATCATTAATGTGTTAAAATATGCAAGCAAAACTTGTCCCCAGAACACTCTACTTACATACAGACAACTGGCCTACTGACACTGAACACTGAATCAGCATCACCAGCTCCATTTTGCTTGAGAACAGCATGGATATGCTGGTCCACCAGCTAGACCAGCATAAACCAGCCTGGACCAGCACTATAATAGCACTAACCAGCGTAAACTAGCACTATGCCAGCGCTAACCAGCACTATATCAGCATATCAGCAACCAGCCTGGACCAGCTCTAACCAGCATAAAACAGCTCGGACCAGCTTGGAATCCATGCTGGTTTATGCTGGATTTTTAGCAGGGGTATGTCTTTGTTTGACGTTTGAAAGGATTAAAGTTGAAAGCTCAGTGGCACATTTGTTTTAAAGATCTGGGCCCGTATTCACAAAACAGTTCTCCTAAATAGCAGTAAAAGTTTTTAGCTAAAAGTTTTCCCTTAAAACCTATTAACAGGGCTAAAAGTAGCTCATAACTCACCGATTTAGGAGAAAATCCTAAAAATAATGGGCGTGTCAGTCCTAAATTTGGGACTCCTACATTTTTGTTCTAAAAGTATTTCACAAAGTGTTTTAGCACCACAACTAGCTCCTACGTCTGTGAAACGTTAGGAATAGTGAAGAGGACTCCTAAGGTACTAAGACCAAGCCCCAAACTATCCTTAAATGACTGTTTCTGGCTATCTGCCTCACAACACCGCGACTTTAAATAGAAGTATTACAAAAAGTTAGAACTAGACACTTCAACAATATGCCAATGATAGCAATAAAAAGAAAAGAATGATCCAACCGCATGACGGCGCACATGATTAACCGTTCACGTGTGATGCACTCATATCAAGAAAATGCGTTCACACAGAATGCGCTTTTGTGTTGACAAAGATGCGACGCAGGCAGTGGAGTAGGAAAAACATGAAAGGAGATGGGAGTGAATGTCTATTAACTTAAGTGCCACATTTTGTAATGCCGTTTCATGCATGAGACGCTGCAAGAAACGCGAGTGCAATAGCCAAACGCGTCCATGTTTACAATTGGGATTTGAATTTTTTGCCATATTGCCCAGTTCTACTATCAACCATGATTATTCTACTCTGTTAATTAAAAGGCTGTTTATGTATATTCAATAATTAATTACGCAAAGCATACATGTAAGAGGCTGACATTTAGACTGAACATATAGTTGTTTAATTAGTGACACTTAGCCTGTATTTTAAAATCTTTATTTGAATGTGACAAAAATTTTTATTTTTAAATCTTTATTTGAATATAGCAAAATGATATCGCACTCTACAATATTTCTATGAATAGGCCTGAATCTCTGACAGAGACCCCTCCCCTATCAGCCAATCACTGTGTGCAAAGTTTATAATCATGCTAACATCATCAAGGTCGCAACAAGGTCAACCCCTCCCTTACTCTTAGCTTAAGACTTCTCTTTATTCCTTAGTAAAAGTTTGTCTCAGAAGCTTTGTGAATATGTTTTAAGAGAGAACTCTTAGCAAAAAATACTGCTATTTAGGAGAACTCTTAGTGGTAAGATAAAATGTTTGTGAATACGGGCCCTGATGAGACTAACTTTTTCTAAGGAGTAGAGAGAAGTCTTAAGCTAAGAGTAAGTGTGGGGTTGGCCTTGTTGCTATGGATGATGTCAGCATGCCTACTAACTATGCACACAGTGATTGGCTGATAGGGGGGAGTCTCTGTCAGAGATTTGTTCACAGAAATATTGTACAGCGTGGTATTATTTTGCCATATTCAAATACATTTAAAAAAAAAAGTTGCCACATTCAAATAAAGATTTTAAAATGCAGGCTGTCACTAATTATACTAATTAAAGTATATGTTCAGCTGACTGTCAGCCTTTTATATATGTGCTTCTCATGAACAATTAGTTGATGTGCATATAAACAGCCTTTTTTTATTAACAGAATAGAATAATCATCGCTGATAGTAAGACATGCAAATGTAAAAGAAAACCAAACTGGACGCAAGAACAGCTGTTACTTCTTGCCCAACGTGTTAATGACAACATAGATATAATCAAAGGAAAAGTTGGAGTAAATGTGTAAGTTCAAAGGCAGATTGCTAGCAACAGCCATTTTGGGATAGCTGGGATTTGGTCTTAGTGACTTAGTAGTCCTCTTCACTACTCCTAACATTTCACAGATATAGGAGCTAGTTTTAGTGAAAACATTTAGGAGTCCTAAATTTAAGACTGACACACCCATTATTTTTAAGATTTTCTCAGAAATCGGCAAGTTATGATCTACTTTTGACCTTAAGATGTTTTGTGAATACGGGCTCTGGACTTTGTGAACTTTGAATTACTATTGAGTGTTTTGTGGTTTGCACTTACTAAAAGAAAAATGTTAAGACAGTTATCAAAACCACCTTTGTCTGGCAGTTCTTCTGAAAATCCCTTTAAGGCAATTTTATTGCCCCATGCAAACCACATGATTATTAATATAAAAATACATATTTATTTATAAAATATTTAAGGTTGATGGTTTCTTTGAGAGACTCTGCATCCTGAAAACTCAAGTCTTGGTTCTTACTAGCAGCAGTATCTGTCATCAAGAGCCCCATTTATCTTCACAAGCCATCTTTGAGAAAAGCTGTGGATATTATACAAACATGTAAATCTAGAGGGAAATTAGTTCCATTTTGAGGAACTCGAACTGCGTCCTCTAGAGGTCGCTATGGGGAACGTCTCCTACGTGACCCGTGTGTGAAGCCTATATACAAAAACTACACAGTACTGGCCGGCGACAGCCTATGACGTCACCACGTCATACCAACGCGACCACATAGTACAAAAGAGTGTCGGTAGAATACATCTTCCTCTTCTTCGTCTTCATTTCTCACCTTTTGTCTGTGAGCATTTCTCTCACCAGTACGGCTCTTCTGTGACGATGTGTGGTAAAGCGCTTTCAGCTATAGAAGGAGTTTATTGTGTTCTTTGTTTGTCTCTTGAGAGAGGCAAGCACGCTCTGATACCCGCAGCTTTCCTTACGGCTACACGAGCTGTGTATGTATGGTGAGGAGTAAGTGAATATCAGCTGTTTAGGGAGTTGAACGTGATCGTCGCATTCAAAGCCTGTTTCTTGCGAGAGACCGGCATGCTTTCATACCCACTTTCACGAGCTTGTGGGCTCTGTGTGTGGTTAAGAGCAGCGCGTCCTGCTCTCTAGGAACTGGATGTGCTCATTGCGATGCATTCGCAAAACACAGAGGTGAGTCTTCAACTGTTTACCTGAGTTTTACATCCGAATTTGCCTGTCGCGCCATTAACAGCGCATTCGTGGCGGCGGTATCTAGTGTGTGGGAGCGTGTTTAGCTCCTGCGGGAGCTGAATATATGCTGCGCTTTGTGGTTGCGGTGTTAATTATCTGCCAAAACTCAGGTGTATGGACAAAAAAAAAGAAGAAAAAGGACACCTCCTTAACACAGCCATCTGAGGGTGGTTATAGTTCAGCAGTGTTAATGGTGGGACAGACTTACTTAAGGGCAGCTTGCCCCTTTTCGGGTTTTATTTAAATGGAAATGGTCCCCTTTCCTAAAACCAGCTATCTGCGGATAGCCATATGCTAGCTCGGTTATCGCTCCCCTTCCTAGGGTTTTAATTTGGCGGTCTCCTTGAGCCCTTACTTAGCTATGCTGTTGCCCCTCTTTGGATTTTAGTTGGACAGCTTACATTCTGTAGTCTGGGTGGTTTCATTTAGTTCTACCTGATAGCCCTTCCTACACACATTGGTATCTAAGGATATCTATGTGCTAGCTCAATGACTGCTTTCCTTTCTAGGATCTTTTAAGTAGCCGTTTCCTTGAGCTCTCGCCTAGATAGCGCCTTCTCCCCTGCTAGGGTTGTAAGTAGATGGCCCACTCTGGTGGTCTGGGTAGCGTTTAGGAGGGTTTATCGGGTTCTTCGAACTGGTTATGCAGGACTAGCTGCTGATAGCTCAGTGATTGCTCCCCTTTCTAGGGTTTTTTTAGTAGTGGTCTCTTGAGCTTTTATCCAGACAGTGCTGTCTCCCCTACTAGGGTTGTAAGTAGACAGCACACTTTCTGTGTGTTTGTCTCAGCTGATCTCCCTCTGGCACATTGACCTTGATGTGCAGGGTTATATTCTATTATGTATAGAACAGCCTAACTGATGCTCTTCTGACTGCCCTTCTAGTATGTCTGTGGATGAATCGTGTTGGGGAGCCATGGTGGTGAGTATGATCCTTTTCTTTTATTTCACTAGAGCTGGTATTTGTTATTAGCCGCTTAGGCTTGTGTTGCAGTATGTTCGGCTGGGTTGTGTGTTCTTCTTATATTTCAGGGTAGGACACCCGCCCCTCCCCTCACCCCCATCCCCAGGATATGGTAGTGCTCACCTCGCTGGGACAGGTTTTTTTTGGAGCACACTATCCTTCGGTAGAGTGGGTAGTTCCTTCCCCTCTTGGGGGTTAGGTACCTTCCCTATGGCTGCTGATGCTCCACGACGACCTCATCATATAAATCGGCCGCTTGCTGCCACCCGATGTGTTCCTCCTCCCATCACATTATGTGTGTATGGAAGATGCACTACCCTATTTGGGTACTTGAGGCCTTTGCCTCCTGGAGCTTCATGGAATCAGCATCCTAGGTCATTAGACCTCTTCTCTACCCTTGTGATGTCTCTCCTGACATGAGATGAGCACGGCCGTGCTCCCCTCGCTAATGCAGGGTCATTAAAGCAAGCCGTTTTTTGGGCAGAAGGGGTAGGTCCACCTCTCTATAGTAGGTTAGGTACCTACCCTACAGCTGCTGTGCATTCCGTTGCTGTCACATTGGATAAGTCGGCCGCTTGCTGCCACCCAATGTGTCTCTGCTTCTGTCACAGAGTGTACAGAAGTTGTACTCCTAATTGGGATGTCACTCCTAATTGGAGCTCATAGGTACCTCTCTATCGAGAGAAGGGCCTTCGCTCCCCATGGCTCTGGCTATTCCAGGTGGAAGCCCCTGGTGGGATGTTAAACCAGCCTTCTTTCCCTCCTCTCAAAGTATGAGGGTTGCCTGTGAGCATGCTGTTCCGTGTTGAGCAACTATGACTCTTGTCTTAAGAGAGTTTACTTCCTCTGCTCCGGGGCATCCCATTCAGGCCGCTCAATATTGAGCTTTGCAGTGCTCCCCTCTTACAGGAGGGTCACTTTGAACACGATTCTGCTCCCTGAGAGCTTAGAACCTCCCTAATTTGGGATTTGTGTTCTCTGCTTCCCAGAGCCTCTTTTTGTGAACGGTATTTCAGTGTCCAGGCTAGCCGGGCACATTCTAAAATCCACGTTGTGGTAAGAACGCCCACTAGCTTCTTGTGTTCTTTCTAAAATCCTGTATGGTGGGGATGATGCATTCAGCTTCGTACCCTTTCTTAAGACGTTCGGCCGCGGAACTCGACTTATGTATCTTATCGATACCTCTGAACGGGGTGCTGATGACCTGCCCAACCAGCCCCTCGAGCGAGGTCACGCAGAGCAGTAGGTAAACCCCCTGTTGACAAGCCGAGGTCTAGGCTACTGTCCTAGACTATAGGCTATATCCATTAAATGAATCTCTTTTCTAAATTCCAAGTCTGAGCTCTGCCCTAAAGTCAGGCATCTTTAGCCCGGTCCTTACAGGTAAGTTCAGGGTATGCAGCTCAGGCCTTTGGCCGAAGGGACTAAGTCACTGACAGCCGCCTGGACGTCTTTTGGGGCAGCTCCCTCTACTTGGGTGGAGGAGACGTTCCCCATAGCGACCTCTAGAGGACGCAGTGTCTCGTTCCCTTCTCAGGGAACCAGGGTTACATACGTAACCTGAGACGTTTCTTGAAAACATAATGTTGTGTTGACAATAAATACAAAAACAGGCAATGTACCAATACTATTTAACTTTGAGCAGCATTAGCCTTCATTAATATACATCACAAGTAAAGAGTGCTGGGAAGGTAACTTTGGAAATGTAACAGGTTACAGATTACAAGTTACTCTATTTAAAATGTAATAAGTAGTGTAACGTTTTAATTACTTTATTAAAGTAATGTAACTTATTACATTTGATTACTTTTCTAAATTTCTAATATTTTCAACTGTTAATTATTTTGATGCATTTAAACCACAAGTTAACCTTACATTAGCACTTAACACTGATTACTGTCAGACTTTTAAAATCCTTTATCACTTGAATTAAGATTAAAATAAGTAAGGGATAATATACATCTTTATTTTGCGATAACAACTGACTGGATGTACATTATCCCACTTATTACACAGCTGCTTGCCACAAAAGTAAATGATTAGACATAAAACACTGATCTGAGTCGAAATATCTGAAAACAAAGGAGTGGCACTAGCTGCGTTTGTATGGAACAATAGAACGAGTCCATGATACCAGGTTAACAGAATTAATAAATGTACACATAATATTGAATTAAGTTTTAATATGTTATTAGCCAAACAAACGCAAAGTTTCCACCAAGAAAAACTATCAAGCGTATACCGCCGACTTAAGTTGCCCAGACGAGTCTGTGTTATTAGCTTTTACCAGTTGTTATCGGGGAATAACATACCTTGGAATGTCACGACTGAACAATCATAATCAAGCATTCCACAGAGCTGTGTAATAATTTAATTTAAACCTGTAACGGGACTCCAGGGAAGCATGTAAGATCCAGATGCAAGCTTTATTAAACACAGCGTAGTCAAGACAGGCAGGGTCGATCTCCAAACAAACAGTAATATGAAGGCAAGACAAAAGACTAATCCAAATAAACAGGCAGAAGGTCAAAGTCCAAGTGAGCAGTCCAAAAGTAACAAATAAACAAGGCTATGAAACTAGGCAAAACTATGGCAATGAAGCTAGGCAAAACTATGGCAAAAAACAAGGCAAAACAATGACAATGAAACAAAACCGTGGAAAATAACAAAAACAAGGCAATGAAAATGGGAAAACGCTTGGTAGAGTCCGCACAGGCAAAACAATACTTCACGGAAGCCTGTTTGGTATAGGCCTCCTTAAATGGCCACCAAACAGGAAGTAACCCATGAAGCAGCAGAGGGAGTGGTAACAGAGAGTCAGTGGGTGAGGGCTCCCTCTGCTGGCGTGGCGTTACTGAATCCACCACCCTCTAGGAGCGACTCCTGGCGCTCAAAACAACAACAGTCCAGGAGGGTGGGGGAACAGAGGCAAAACGGGGTGGGACAGAGGGCCAGGTCCGTGCAGAAGAGGTGGGCCTGGATCATAGAGCAGGGACAGACAGTGAAGCACTGGAGGACCTGGGCCATGGAACAGTAGCAGACAGTGAAGCACTGGGGGACCTGGGCCATGGAGCAGTGGCAGACAGTGAAGCACTGGAGGACCTGGACCGTGGATCAGTGGCAGACAGTGGAACCTTGGAGGACCAGGGCCGTGGAGCTGTGACAGACAGTGGAACCTTGGAAGACCTGGACCGTGGAGCTGTGGTAGACAGTGGAACCTTGGAGGACCTGGACTGTGGGGCTGTGGCAGACAGTAGAACCCTGAAGGACCTGGGTCGTGGGACAGTGGTAGACAGTGAAACCTTGGAGGACCTGGGCCGTGGAGCAATGGCAGACAGTGGAACAGTGGAGGGCCTGGGCCGTGGAGCAGTAGCAGACAGTGGAAACTTGGAGGACCTGGGCCGTGGAGCAATGGCAGACAGTGTAACACTGGAGGGCCTGGGCCGTGGAGCAGTAGCAGACAGTGGAAACTTGGAGGACCTGGGCCGTGGAGCAATGGCAGACAGTGTAACACTGGAGGGCCTGGGCCGTGGAGCAGTAGCAGACAGTGGAACCTTGGAGGACCTGGACCGTGGAGAAATGGCAGAGCAGCAAGCCATGGCGAGGCAGGCAGAGCGGGCAGAACAGGGAGCCATGGCGAGGCAGGCAGAGCAGACAGGAGCAAAGATATCCACAGTGGAACAAATTACATCCATAGCAGAGCAGAGAGTTCATAGATGTTTTCCTTGGCCTCCTTGGCTTCCTTGGCTGTGACATGACAGGCAGTGAGTTCCTGATAGGCCTCCTTGGCCGTGACATGGCAGGCAGAGAGTTTATGATTGGCCTTCTTTGCCGTGACATGATGAGCAGAGAGTTCATAAGAGGACGCCGCCCCCTTAGGGGCTTCTGCAGCCGGAGCCGCCACCTCCGGGGGCATTGGCGCAAACTCATGGTCAGACGTGGCAGTGAGTTCATTAATGGACGCCACCTCCTTAGGAGGTTCTACAGTGGATGCTGACACCTCAGGAGGTATTGGCGCAAACTCATGGTCAGACAAGATCTCTGGAGCAGACTCGTGGACCGACGTGGCAGTGAGTTTATGAATGGACACCGCCACCCTTGGAGGATCTACAGCGGAAGCTGACACTTCTGGAGGCATTGGCGCAAATTCTTGGATAGGAGAGGCCTCTGGCACAGACTCGTGGACAGATGAGGCCTCTGGAGCAGACTCGTGGACAGACGAGGCCACTGGAGCACACTCGTGGGCAGGCCCTAGAGCGGCAGGCATGGTGTGAGCAGGCCTTGGAGCACAAGACGTGACGTGAGCAGGCCGTGGCTTGGCAGACTTGGCATGGGAAGGCTGTGGCTTGGTGGACATGACTTTAGCAGACTTTGGCTTGGCAAGCTTGGCATGAGGGGGCACTGGCATGATGGTAACAATACCGGACATGACATATGAGTTCTTTGGTGTGGCAGATACTGGAGGATGGCAAGTTTTATCATCAGCAATCCCCACAGTGAATGCAGAGCCACTCAGAAGCAACGCAAAGTCAATATAGCGTACCAATGACCAGTGACGGTGATAACCAGGCATTTTATTAGAAATGTCTTCACGCAAACCAAAGTAGAAAATGTCTTTGAGAAAACTCTCCTTGAAGTCCACCAAGTGGCACAGTTCACAGAAATCCATAACATATTGCTCAATGGGCCGGTTACCTTGACGGAGCTGAACAAGACGTGATGCTGGATCCATGGTGATTGTGGGTTGTGTGTTCTGTAAGCCCCTAGATCTTTGGGTGGCAAAGTATTCTGTAACGGGACTCCAGGGAAGCATGTAAGATCCAGATGCAAGCTTTATTAAACACAGCGTAGTCAAGACAGGCAGGGCCGATCTCCAAACAAACAGTAATATGAAGGCAAGACAAAAGACTAATCCAAATAAACAGGCAGAAGGTCAAAGTCCAAGTGAGCAGTCCAAAAGTAACAAATAAACAAGGCTATGAAACTAGGCAAAAACTATGGCAATGAAGCTAGGCAAAACTATGGCAAAAAACAAGGCAAAACAATGACAATGAAACAAAACCGTGAAAAATAACAAAAACAAGGCAATGAAAACAGGGGAAAGCCCTTGGTAGAGTCCGCACAGGCAAAACAATACTTCGCGGAGGCCTGTTTGACAGGAAATAACCCATGAAGCAGCAGAGGGAGCGGTAACAGAGAGTCAGTGGGTGAGGGCTCCCTCTGCTGGCGTGGCGTTACAAAACCACAGACACCACAAATTCAGACTTAACATAACTTAACATAACTCTTATATACTTTGATCATTCTGAGGTTAAATACAGATTTAAAATCATAACAAGAAATTGTTTAATAGCTATTTCAAGCTGTTGGACTGTCAAAGCCATATTGAGAGGCTCAGAATGGAACTCTTCTTCATGAGCATTTGAGTGTGCGGATAAAAACTAGATTGGAGTGCCATCTGCTCTTAAAATCTAAGCTCAGAATTGATTCCAAAGAGAATGGCCGATGTATTGTCCCAGAATCTATGTATTGTCCCATCCCTACTATATATATATATATATATCTATATATATATATATATAAAATGCATAAATAAAAATAATTATTGACAGTAAATCCATTACACTGAAAATTGCAAGTCCAGTTTTTGTGTGGGATGGCATATTTTTTGCAGTATGGTCTTTTGTATACTGGACGTTTTTTTTTTATGTATTCTATGTACATTAAAAACTTGAATCTATACTTGAAACTATACTAAAGCATATTCCTTACAACATTCTGTGTGCTATTTCAGAAATTCTATTTCTCCTGTATTGGAGCTGAAATTTTTATCATACACAGTCAAATATTTACAGATTAAACACAATTAGCCGCTGTTTTGTTTAATTTGCGTGCAATTAATTTAAGCATATTGAACAATTCAGGAGAAAGTTGACCAAGCCATTATGTTTAATTAACATTTAAACTGGGCTGCCACTTTTGTAGAGAGCTACTTAATTAGTGACAAATCAGGCAAAGGTGCAATAAAAAAATCACTCCAAACAGCCAGTCAGTACAGTATCATGGAATACATGACACAATTTCAGTAACAATGGATTTCAGCACTGCATGCTATTATAATAATAATGCACTCTGAAAATACTTTACAGTTAAATAAGATTCATATCACAAGCCACAATTAGAGTCACAAGCCACAATTAGAACCTCCTGTCATGCATTATAAATGTTAATGAATAATGCATCAGGTGCAATAATTATTGTTTGACAATGCCAAGGTTCAGGTGGGGTTCACTGATGCAACCATGGTTACAGATGCTTTAATTGTTAGGGAAGTTTTTTTTCCCCCTGTCATTGACTTTTAAAATGGCTTGGTCTGCAGTATTTTTATTATATATTAAAATATATATTGACTGTGGGTGGTAGATCAGTGCCTAACTCTTGAGAGCTTGCAATGGGAAATTTGCTGGTTCAAGCTCTGTAAAGAAACAAGCAAAGGCAAACTATCAGATAAATCTGTAATAAGTGTACTATAAGTTGCTTTGGATAAAAGTGTCTCCTTAAAGATTACTTTCTAAAAGTGGGTGGTACCCACAGTCATTGCAGTAAAACATTGTCTGAATCATTAAGCCTGCTGTTAGATGTTATTCAGTAGACTAAGAATATATTTGGGACTGTATTACCTTTTTAAGTCTTTTAGCTGTCATTGACATGCATAGTCAGCAGGAATCCTATCTATTCCGTAATCTTTTCTAGCCATTAGTGCCACTCATGAAATCATTTCCCCTGTGAGGTTGCCATGGTTTCTGGCCCTCAACACAGAACATGTTAACAGTTGTCACCTTAACACACCTAATTTTTCAGTATTACATGGAGGTCATGAAAAACATTTCATACAAACAAACAAACAAATAAATAAATAATATTGTCACAGTTTTGTTGTTTCTGTATTTTATAATCTAGTTTTCCCCTCATGTGTCTTCATTGGATTTGTTTCACCTGGCCGTATTCAATTATGTCCTACAACTGACCTACAACTACAATTCAGCAGTGTTTTTTGTTGGATTTTCTTTTTCTGTGCATTATGGACAATCCTGCTGATCTTCTCCGCCTGCTGGAGCAGAGGGAACACTCCCTTTTGGACCTCGCTTATCACTCTCAATCCCCGGATGACTGCCTGATCACATTTTATCACATGGGACTTTACAATGCCACAAAGGCTAGATTGTCCGGGAAAGGTCCTCAGGGGAGCTTTGCCGCTTTTGTGGAGTGGGCACTGGTGAACAATGATTTACTACTCACCATCTTCGATGCTAATGAGGGACTCACCAGCACCACTCCCAATTCAGAGCCCAGCCAGCCTTCACCCAGCGAAACTGAGCTAAAGCTTGAGCCCACCGCAGGCACAGAGCCTGCTACGACTATAGCATTAGAGGGCGTAGCGAGAATTATCGCCCTGGAGCCTGAGCCCAATAAGTCTGACCAGATGTGTGAGCAGGCAAGAACACCCGTCCCAGTGGGGACTCTAAGGGAGTATGAAGGCATGGAGGAAGGGCCCGCCCACGTCCTTTGTGTTGAGGGTGAGCTGCAGTTGGCCTTGTAGATTTACTTTCTCTTTTTGATCCGTTATTTTCTTCATCTCCTGTCAGTCTGTCTTCTTTATTGGTTCTAGCCAGTCCTGATTTTTCTGAGTTTCCGCTGGTTTCATCCAGCCCTGACCCTACTGAATCTCCAAAGCTCCCACACATACAATACAATACAACTACAATACAATACAATATTTATTTATAAAGCACATTTAAAAACAACTGGAGTCGACCAAGGTGCTGAACATAGTAGAATAAGAAAATCTCAGACATAAAATTAGCAAAACAAAAGTATCAAAAATAAAAAACAACAATAAAAGCAACAATGGAACAGAGATCAATGGGTATTGAAAGCAAGAGAGAAAAGATATGTCTTTAGAGCAGACTTGAAGGCAGAGAGAGGGGGCTAATCTAATATGGAGCGGTAGACTGTTCCAGAGTTTCGGACCAGCAGTTGCAAAAGCTTGATCTCCTCGTTTTTTAAGTCTAGATCTAGGCACAACAAGTAGACCAAGATCGCTGGATCTCAATGTTCTAGAACGGGTGTATGGACGGAGCAGATCTGTAAGGTACTGAGGGGCAAGATTATGAAGGGCTTTATAGACGAATAATAGAATTTTAAAATCAGTTCCATATTTGATGGGTAGCCAGTGCACTGAAAATAAAATAGGAGTTACTGACTCATACTTATGGGTGCCAGAGAGCAATCTAGCAGCTGCGTTTTGCACTAGCTGTAGACAAGAAAGAGAGAACTGAGAAACACCATAATAAAAGGAGTTACAATAATCTAAACAAGTTGTTACAAAGACATGGATCACTGTTTGAATGTTACTCTATGATAAGAAAGATTTCACTTTAGAAAATAGACGAAGATGAAAAAAGCATGATTTTACTACAGCACTGATCTGTTTATCAAACTTCAGGTTTTGATCAAACAGAACGCCCAGATTTCTAGCACACTGAGTTTCATATGAGGCCAGAGAACCACAATCAACATCTAACACACAATTTTCTTTGTCCCCGCATAGGATTATTTCAGTTTTATTCAGTTTAAATTTAGAAAATTGCTTGAGAGCCAAAGCTTTAGTTCTTCTAAACAGGTCAACAGTGGTTGTAAGCCATTTTATTATGCTTTAAAGGAAAATAGATCTGAGTGTTGTCAGCGTATAAATGAAAGGATACTTTATGTTTATTAAAAATGGAAGCCAGGGGGAGCATGTACAAAGTGAACAATACTGGCCCAAGGATTGATCCCTGTGGAACTCCACAATTAACAGGTATTCTAGATGAGGTCTGTTGACCAATCCTAACACTAAAACATCTGTTGGTCAGATAAGATTGGTCACATCCTCCCTATCCCACCTCCACCTTTGATTCTGTCTTTCTCTCAATCCCTAGTCTAGTATCTGTCTATCTGTCACTTCACTCTCTGCCAGGTGCAGCTTATGCCACTCCAAAGCCTGCACCTTTGTCCTCTGTCACTCTGGCTCTATTGTGGTCTTCCAGATCCCTGCCTCCTGCTGCTTTGCCTTGGCCCTCTGGATCCTCACGGTCACCCAGGCTCCTCGTCTGCTCGGCTCCATCTGGATCTCCATCCATGCTGGCATCGTTGCAGGAGCTCAGATCCCTTGATCCACCGCCCATGTTTCCTCCATTGATCCTCCCTCCTGTGACTCCACCATCCATCTCAACATACTCCTGGCTCCAAGCTGGCTCCTCAATCGTCACCTCCCTGGTCCTGCCTGCTCCATCCTCCATCCCTTCGCTGTCTCTTATCTTCTACTGGTCGCCATCCTTTCACCCACTCCTTTCCTTTCCACTCTAGACTCTTTGTTGGCACGAGTACACTCCTTCCCGGAGAAGGGGTGATCTGTCACAGTTTTGTTGTTTTGTGTCTTATGACCTAGGTTTTCTCCAAATGTATCTTAATTGGATTTGTTTCACCTGCCCTTATTTAATTATGTTGTTACCTTCCACTTATTCTCCCCTCTTGTCTCTGGTTGAGGCTGGCGATGAGGTTGCTAGTGGGCGTTAACACTACTGGTTGCTTTGACAGCGATTCAGGTTTCTTGCCGCTAAATACAAACATTTTGGAAGCAAAAGACTAAATATAATATAAATCTAAATTAAATCTGTACATACAAACAAAAATGAATGAGAAGCAGAGCCTACTTTCTTTCCATTGCATATGTTTGTCTACAGCTGAGAGGAGAACGATCACATGAGCTCTACCATCTTCTTTACTATTGGCTGTCACTCCTGAAAGTCACTCTTCATTTGCATAAAGTTGAGGGATTCTTAACTTTGTCGCGTCGCTGGACACACCCCATCCAGTCAACGGTCGCTGTAGCTTGCTGTTGCTCTTGTCGCCGGAAATCTCACCATTGAAATGAAAGGGAACGTGTCACTTTGTCGCTGCCTGTCGCTTGTAGTGTTAACGGGGCTTTAGTATGATGTATGATTGTTTAGCAATAGGTTTGTTATGATGGTTATGATGGCGACGCGTGCACATGCTGCGGCTTCTCTCTCTTCCGACAAAACGTCGCGTTTTTCTGCCCTTAAGCGCACATATAGTCGAATATTCTTGCTCAACATCGGCAGAACCAAACTTTTTAAGTTAAACTCTGCGGACGCCGAAAAGCTGCAAGATCTCAGTCTGCTCTGGAGGCCTACTCAATCACCAATCCCCACTCCTGCACCTCGCCCACAGTGGAGGAACCTCAAGCGGTGTGAGAAGCAGCGGAAGAGGGGTAAGCGCAGGGGGATCCGAGTTAGGCTAGCGGCTAACCCACACAAACCCGCTATCCCCACCTTTGTTCTGGCCAACGTACGCTCCCTAGACAACAAACTAGGCTACATCCGATTACTATGTTCATATCAGAGGACTGTAAGGGACTATTTGTTTTTGTGCTCATGGAAACATGGCTCAGCGACAGTGTCTCGGACCACGCCATTCAGCTCGACCAGCTAACATGCTACCATAGAGACAGAGTTGTCGTTGCAGGAGGTAAGACCCGCGGTGGCGGGCTTTGTGTTTACATCAATGACAACTGGTGCCGCGATGCTGTTGTGGTCTGCAAATACTGCCCACCAGTGGTGGAGTTCATAGTTATTAATTGCCGGCCATTCTGTCTACCGAGGGAATGTATAGCCATACTGTTTTTCGCTGTGTACATCCCTCCCAGCTCCAATGGCAACAACAGGACTGATGCACTGAATGAACTGTACCAGCACATCAGTGAGCAGCAGACAGCCCACCCAGATGCTTTTCTTATCCTGGCTGGGGATTTCAACCATGCAGGCCTAAAGAGTGTGTTTCCCAAAATACAGCAACACATAGACTTTCCAACATGAGGAAATAACACACTGGACCTTGTTTACACCACCCAGAAAGGAGCTTATACAAGGTTTCCCCCTCCCCCATCTCGGTGCCTCAGACCACATTACTGTCATGCTAATGCCTGCTTATAGGCCGCTCGTTAAAGTCACCAAACCGGTTTGTAAGCAGATACAAGTGTGGCCAGAAGGGTCTTCAGAGGCTATACAGGACAACACCACAGACTATGTGTAAGCAGGCTGCCACATACAACAACACCACTGACCTCCAGGAGTACGCAGAGACTGTTACAGCCTACATCAACAAATGCACCGAAGATGTAACAGTCACCAAAACCATCACTGTTCATGCCAATCAAAAGCTATGGCTGACAGGGGAGGTCTACAGCCTCCTGAAGGTTCGGAATATTGCCTTCAGAGGTGGAGATGAGGCAAGCCTGAAGACAGCTAGGGCCAACCTGTCCCATGGCATCAGAAAGGCTAAGAGATAGTACTCCAGAGGATACAGACCATCACAGATTACAAGCCTCTACTACAGACATGTGACAGCACCATCTCCCGTGCTGAACAAACTGAACACCTTCTTTGCTCGCTTTGAGGCAAAAAACAGCACCACTGTACAGAAGACCCCACCTCCTCCTGGTGACCAGGTGATGACTCTGTCCCCGAACAGTGTGACGGTTAAGTCTGTCCTGCCCCCTTCCCTGGACCCCTTCCAGTTTGCGTATCGGTCCAACCACTTGACCGACGACATCATCTCCACTGCACTCCACTCAGCATTCACACATCTGGACAAAAAAGACTCCTATGTCCGAATGCTGTTCATAGATTTCAGTTCAGCATTCAACACTATCATCCCCCAAAAGCTCACTCAAAAACTGGTCCAGCTGGGGTTCAACACCTCACTGTGTAACTGACTGTTGGATTTCCTGACCGGAAGACCACAAGCAGTACATGCCGGCAGTAACACATCCTGCACCATCACTCTAAACACAGGGGCCCCTCAGGGATGTGTGCTGAGCCCCCTCCTCTTCACTCTGCTGACCCACGACTGCGCACCGTCACACAGTTCCAACCTCTTTATCAAGTTTGCGGACGACACGACTGTGGTGGGTCTCATTAGCAACAGTGTTGAGACAAACTACAGAAGCGAGGTGAGCCGCCTGGCCGGATGGTGCAGAGACAACAATCTCTCTCTGAATGTGGAGAAGATGAAGGAGATCGTTGTTGACTTCAGGACAGCGCACAATCAGCATGCTCCTCTGACCATCAACGGTGCGTCTGTGGAGAAAGTGAGCAGCACCAAGTTCCTGGGTGTGCTGGTTTGTTCTCCCTTACTCTTATCAAAGTGTGAATGATTGTAAATTCCCCTTGCAAGTTTTGCCATGTAGCCAAGGCAACAAAAGAAAATACACATTCACACAAAATCGACACAATATTGACTAAAGTCTTCTTCACATCCATTTACAGAACTGTATATACCGTACTTAATGAGTGCTGTTTGTAATACATATTACATATTAATCCTTACATATTAAGGTATTAAAAACTTTAAAGACATTGGTCTTAATTTAGACTTTTAGCTATGCAAATAGACCTCATATCAGAGAGGCTATAACATGGCCAGTCAAAATGTCAAAATGCTGGATCTGAAAGGTACCAACTTGCACTGGTGCTGCTAAACCAAGTGCTAAGCTGATCTGCTGGAGAAACAAGGAAGTTCTGCAAGAAGTGAGTTTGGGGAGTTTGGAAACTGCCACAAAAATGCGACAAGCACAAGCTTAGTGCCCCCATTCTTCTGCAACGTCTTCAGAATCTTCTCCTCAGGGATTCTCTGCTTGCGAGTTTCAAGCTGCCAGGATCTTCTGCAATGACCTTAGAATCTTCTCTTCAACTATCCTCTGCTTGCGAGTTCCAAGCTACCAGGATCTTCTCCAATGATCACAGAATCTTTTCTTCAGCGATCCTCCGTTTGCGAGTCCCAAACCTACAAAATCTTCTGCAACGACTTCAGAATGTCAACATCAGCGATCCTCCCTCCTTCAGACCAAAGGACTTTCTCTGTGCTCAGGAGTTCATCATTCACCAGTGCTTTGGGTTCAAGACTGGAAACAGATCTAACTCCTTTCTTCCCATACAATGAGGCCCAGGTCAAAAGTCGAAGATGCTGCCGCCCAGACAAATATATCATTCTTTCCAAACCTCTTTCCAGAGATCATTTGCATTAGTGTATTGATTATCAAATTTGCATTAGGTTCTATATAACTGATGACAGTTAATAACAAATAATCTTCCGATTTATTTGTTGAAACTAGAATAAACTTTACCTTATTACTTCCAGGAAACTTCAGTTAACTTCAGATAACATTCAATGTAACATCCAATTCAGTTACTTGCATTTATCAGTCTTTGCACTTTATCCATTAATTTGTATCCATTTAGTAGCTGTTAAAAAAAGCCCCTTTTATTACACTTGTGTCTTCTGCATGTTGATAATACAGTTGAAAAGGCTCTACAAGTTAACAACATTTCACAAGTCCTTCAGATTAGTCAGACTGCAACTTCCTATAATTTAAATGTAATTCTTATTTATTCAACAATCTTCAACGACAGTTCGTTATTATTAAGGTGGAATTTGTTGGTTGGTGCCCCATAAAACAGCATGAACAAAACTAAATATTAATGTTGATATCTAACACCTGACATCATTACAACAGTATTGTATTAAATTATATGTACATAGACAGTGCTCATTATTCAACCCAGGCAGGGGCTAACTTTATATTATTGCATGTATTATATGGCAAATAGATATATGCAGTGGACAACAGTCATTATTCAGAAATATCTGACTGCTGAATGTAGTGATTGCCCAGTCAGAATCAAGTGTTCCAGAGAACTTTGTAAAAAAAACTGTATATACTCTACATATTTCCAATTCATGCTACAGTAAATAATTTAATAACACTTTATTTTAACGTGACATACAGTAATTATATGTTGCATGTACTAATAACAGTAGATTATGCATAATTACAATTAACTAACCCTAAACCTAAATCTTAACCTATATTAATTATGTGGTTAATTAATATTACACACTACTTATTTGTGTAATTACACTGTAACAATGTCATTTCAAAATAAAGTGCAACAAAGACTCCTAACCAATTGTTAACAAGTGTTTAACTTTAAGAAATTTGCCCTTAACCACTTTTTCTTTTCTCAAGTTTATTGGTTCAGTTTAGGTTGCAACTCAATTCATAAATACAAACTGTATACATTAAGGTATAATAAATTTAATATAGACAGCTGACATATTTATTTGCATCAATAGATTTCTTTCTACAACCAAGTATGTTTTGCATAGAATATGTGAGGATTTTCATCACTGTTACCTGTTAAAAAAAAAAACAACAACAACAACAACAAAAAAAAGCTTCCAGTCATGACAAAATGTCAAACAAAAAGTTAAATTTTACTGAATTTTTGCAAATTGGTCACCAAAAGTCTGAAGTCTCAAAGACCAAAAACAGGATAAAATGCTGCAAGAAAAAAAAAGCCCCAGCTTCAAACAAAGGCTGTTAGTTTTGCAATATTAGCTGTTTATGTAATCCAATTATCACATTTTATTTACACATATGTATACATGTGGGAGACTCATCCAGTATAGCCATCACACATTGAAAGCTAGGTTACACTGGAGCTGAGGTGTAGTTTTATTATCAAAAAATATATGAAACATTTTGTGCTCCTCATACAAAATCGTACATACACATTGCTCATGAGAAGCGTCTGTGTTAAGCAACATTTGGGAGAAGAGAGGAAACTAAATATATATATATATATATATATATATATATATATATATATATATATATATATTTTCCTGAACACTTAAATGGCTGTAGATAAAACCTTTATTTAGCACAAAAGTTCATCAAACATGATTTGAGCACATCAAACAACATAAGTATCTGTCCTAAAGTCCTGCTTTTAGCTGAGTCATTCAATACAGGGGAAAACTCAAACATATAAACATATACTACATATAATGTTTTTTGCTATTACTAAAAAAGAAAGAAAGAAAGAAAAAAAAATTACTGGGCTGTCTTGTCTGTCATTGGCTTCTGTCTTTTAGTATCATGCAAGAGTTCATTACAATAGCACACACACACACAAACTAAAAACACATACACTGCATCAAATTTCGAATTCTCCTGAAAAATAAAAAGAGAATGAATATGATTAAGCCCTTCTGTGATGTTGTGTTGTTTCCTACAGAGTTCCCTGTGTTTCTGTCTTCTTTCAGTATCCATAGCATTTAGTATGTTAATAGGATGTCAACAATTCCTAGGGGCTTCAGCTTTTAAACAACACATTGATCACTTCTCATTGCTGCAAACTTAGTAGGCAAGTGGCAATGGATTACAGTGAGAATCAGATTAGTTATGTTTTTTTTATATATATATATTTTAGAGAAATATTACCAATTGAAGTGTAAAATGTAACACAGGAGACAAGATTCAGTTTTTTATAAGGTCAATTGAGATCAACATGTGTTATGTGTCAAAACGATGCGTCATTAGAATTTGCATTCTTGCATACAGTGTATATGTACACTATTGTTCAAAAGTTTAAGGAGGTTTACTTTAGCAATAATAATACTTAAGCAATAAAATTCTCAAAACTAATTAAAATAGTTAAAATAATTCAGCAAGGATGCATTATTGATCAAAATTAACAGTAAAGTATATTAAACATTTTTAATATTACAAAATATTTCTATTTTAAATAAATGCTATTTTTTAACATTTTTATTAATCACAGATTCCTGAAAAAAAGTATCATGGTTTTCACAAATTTATTAAACAGCACAAGCATATCAACACTGATAATAATACGAAATGTTTCTTCATTTATAAAGGATAATGTGACAGTGAAGACTGGAGAAATAGTTGCTGAAAATTCAGTTATGCTGATAATCATTGGAATATATTTTAATGTATATTAATATAGAAAATAGTTATTTTAAATTTTAATATTTGCTTACTTTTCTTTACTGTATTATGATCAATTAAATGCAGCCTTGCTGAGACTTCCTTCAAAAACATTCAAAAATCTTGCAGACCCCAAACTTTAAACAGTAGTGTATACATACTACCAGTGAAAAGTTTTTGGACAGTAAGATTTTTAATGTTTTTAAAGAAGTGTATTCTGCTCACCAAGCCTGCATTTATTTAATCCAAAGTACAGCAAAAACAGTAAAAGTTTGGAATATTTGTTTTACTACTGAAAATAACTGTTTTCCATTTAAATATATTTTAAAATGTAATTTATACCTGTGATTTCAAAGCTGATTTTTTGTCCTCATTACTCCAGTCACATGATCCTTCAGAAATAATTCTAATATAGTGATTTGCTGCTCAAAAAACAGACAAACAAAAAAACATTTATTATTAATTATGTTGAAAATAGCTAATAATATGTTTTTTTTTTTTTTTTTAATTTAATGAATAGAAAGTATAATAATAATAATAATAATAATAATAATAATAATAAATGTTTCTTGATCGGTAAATCAGCATATTAGAATGATTTCTGAAGGATTATGTGACGCTGAAGACTGGAGTAATAATGCTGAAAATTTAGCTTTGATCACAGGAGTAAATTACATTTTTAAATATATTCAAATAGAAAGCAGTTATTTTAAAAAAGTAAAAATATTTCACAATATTACTGCTTTTGTTGTATTTTGGATTAAATAAATAAAGGTTTGGTGAGCAGAAGAGACTTCTTTTAAAAAAAAAAAAAATTAAAAATCTTACTGTCCAAAAACTTTTGACTGGTGGTGTATGTATAAACACAATCTTGTGAATTGGGAAGTGTGAATGTTCAATTCCTACAAAAGCTTATTTTTATACAACAGAATGACAGCTTTGCTTTTTGGTTTGAATGTCTCTGGTTTGTTTAGCACATTTTAGAGGTCAATTGTACAATAAGAGCAAAATTCTTAACACACACACAAAAACATTAAAAAACATCCACATATAAAGAAAGTGTTTCCCCCAGTCTTAGCCTTTCTTCATTGTGTGGCAAGCCAATAACAAACTTGGAAACAAAATCTGAAATATTCTTTTCTCTTGAAACAAAATCTGAAATATTATAATCTCTTTTACAAATTAAAGCAGAAATTAGCACATACTGCATGAGTTTGGGGTCACTGGTTTCTCAACATTTTTTATGCAATTAAGCTGCATAAAAATGTTGTTAATTTGTGAGAGCAAAAGGCAAGTAACTTAAATGCAAGTCTCATTGTCTAAATAAAAGTCAGTGGGGTGTGCTTCTTGCCACGAGTGCATTGAATTAAGGCACAGGCGCTGTTCTTTTTGAACAGAGTGGGTGCATGGGTTATATCCCAGTGTAAGCACAGTTTGGGTATAGGTGATCACGTCATGAGAGGCATCCCAGATGGAGGACTGTAGATGTAGAACTTGGGTAATAATACAAAATATGATGTTACAAATAGTTTTGACCTCAAGACAGAAGAAAACTGTCATATTTATGTGGTGTACACAAGATAAAGCACCCACAGTACTTTCCTCAGCAAAAAATATATTGATTCTGATTGAAAAAAGGACTTTAATGAGTAAAAGTGAGGTATGCATCGGAATGGTGACTGTCATGATGTGTTGAATGGTTTTCTGGTGATCACCTTGAAAGTTTTTCATTCAAACATTGTTTTACAAAGTATTTTCATGGATCTTGAGTAAATCCTTTTTAGTTCTTGTCAACACTGGATTCTTCAAGAGAAACGAGTCCTCTGTATGTATGAGTGTATTGTAATTGTGTGCATGTGTGGAAGGGATCTTATGAATATCTAGAGGCATAAGTTGCTGCTGATCTGGCAAGTGGAGCCAGTTCCTGCTTGTGATAAGAAGAGTTTTCCATTGGGACAGACACACACCTCAAAGACAGTCTGTCTAGTTCCAGAGGGGGAGGCTTTTCCCTCTGGCAGACGTAGAAGTTTGATTTTCTTGGCATCCAAGCTGATCTAAAGAGAGAAGGGAGGAGGGTTTAATTTTTTAAATTGTTTCATATTACTTCTACCTTATATAAACATTCATTTAATCAGTTTATGCCAGTTTCCATGAAAATACACAATATGTACAAGCTCAGGGACTTTTTTTTATTTATTCATTCATTCATTCTTGGGACATGTCTAAAAGTCTGATTGCCATTTACTGTATACTGTATAAACATCTACATTAAAATTATAAAACAATATTTTCTGTAAATGAAATTACGTAATTTTCAAAATTATGTTGATATGATTTTCCAGACCTCTGAGGTTGACAGGCCAAAATCACTATTTAAAACTAGCTACATTTCATTATATTTCATGAATTTCAATTTTGTTTCATAATGTATAATACAATGGTTCTCACTACAAATAAAGATATGGGACTTGTCAAGTGCCTTATACAGTGGTAAAGTTTTCTTCCAGGTTTATTTTCCATCTAGAACTCTCAAATTGTAGTTGCAAAAAGACCAGAACTGTCATTTTACTGAACAAAATCTCCCATCTCACAGGGTGTTCATCCAAAGTCAAGTCCTCTAACCCTTCTACATCCAACCAATCGTAGTAGTTTCAGTGACATAAGCACTCCAGTAAGTCTCGATTAGACATACTTTTAGCCCTTTCCCTGATGTGAACCTGTCTCATTTCTCACTTTCTATTTTTCATGGGACCCTTGAGAAAGCATGTATTACCAAGGCTGAGAGAGAAGCTAGTAAAGGTATAAAAAGGTAAGAGGAGTCATTACTGACAGCCTCAAGGAAGCATTCCTGTCAAATGACCTGTAACACTTTTTAAGCAGGGGTCTCAGCTGACTTCCCCAGACATCTGCTACCAAGCAAATTTGAGCAAGGGAGGGCTTTTTTTCCCCCTCTGAGGTGGCTGATGTGCAAACCTCCAGTCTAACTGTGGCAGAACTGTCAAGGGGGCACTCGATCCGGTGGAGCTGTCTGTTTCTCCTGGTAAAAAAGGAGCGACAAATGAAAGTGCTGAGGGGTACTGGAGTGGAATATGTGACAGATGGGAGAAACTCAAGAAAGCATAACCTGAAACTACCAGAGCTGACTTAAGCCTGGTCCCTAGTTCTCACTGATTCTCATTTATCTATCAATCTGCAAGCCCAATGGCAAAACCCAGGGATGTAGCAATTATTATAAATGGGGGGCATGTCCCCCATCACTGTTCTAGACATTTCTGCATTGGTTCCATACTGTTTGCTAAAAAGCAGGGATAACTGAAACACTTTGGTAATTTCTTTAAAATATTTTCCTACTAAAACTCTGGAATTCTCAACTTTGATATGTTAGCAGATATGAGCTGTGCTAAATAATTTGCTGTGCTAAACTTAAGTTGTACAACTAAAATAAAATTACACAAAGCACTGATATTCTGTGTAACTGTAATGGGGTCTGTGATAATAAAATAAACTTGCTGCAAAGAGTAGTGCAAAGAGTATCTTTAAAATGCACAATAACATTAGGATATTTATTTATTTGTTTGATTGTTTGTTTGTAATATTGCTGTCATGAAAAAATGAAAACAACCAGAGGACAACCCAAAAAAGCACTGTTACTGAGTGTAACATGAAATAACTTTAAAAGTATTTCTCTTATTTATTGTAAATGAGCCTGAAATTAAAACAAATATGAAAAATAAAGTAAAATAAGAGCAAATAAAATTAAATAAACCATAGGAATCTTTTTTTTTTCTTTTAATCATTGTCACTGAATTATTTGTTACATTGGGAGGAAGAGAAGAATTTAAATTTGCTTCTACAGGCCAGATGGAAGCACATTTCAGCCTACAACTATAACTACAACTACAAGAAATAAAGTCACACTATGAAAGTTGCAAATTCACCAATAATCAATACAATAATGTTGCAATTGTAAGATATAAAGTCACAATTGTGAAAAATAACAATAAAGTCATAATAACCATTTTATTTAATATCAAGCAGAAAATGGACATCCATAGCTTATATTAATTTTTGTTCATCTTTTTTTTTTTCATGCCTTAGTGACTCCCTCTGCTGGTAAAACTATTTTTGTTTAGGTATTTGGAGTTAGAAGTTTTCACAGAGCAAATAGTACATATTAGTTCCCCTTCTAGCATGTGTGTCTGAAGCACCTGTGAAACAACTCCAATCCCATTGTCCCACGTAGCTTGTGACATTGCAGGCGTATACATGGAAACATAAGAGGGCGCCTTTTGGCAAACTTTTTTTTCTCCCTTTTCAAATTTCATATCACATGAGAAAAGTATTTATTTTCAATAATAATGAAGGAAATAATCAAAAAGGTGAAAATAAAGTATCGGGTAGGGTTAGGGTATGTACAGGGAGGGATTTATTGGCCCAATAAGGTGGCATCCAATTTGAATTAAAATGTACACTCAATAAGTTATTAGTGCATACTGTTTAATAATGTACTACAGTACTGGGGTGCAGATAATTGCCACTAACTGCAATAAGTAGTATAAATAGCAGAAAATCCTGTTATTTCTACTTAGTGTTAAATAGCATCCATCGCTATTTGCACTTAAATAGCATCTATCGCTTAGAAACTATACTATTTTCACAGTGTAAATAGCATCTTATTGCTATTTGCACTTAGTGTAAATAGCATCTATCACCATTTACACTTAGCAAATATGGCAAAACATAACGATCATTTAACAGATCATTTATCAACACATCACCAGTCTGTGCAACTTAATCATGGATATTTTCTGTCAGATAACTGCCATCTACATGTACATTATTATAAAATGAATGTTCAACTATATGTCTGAGTCCCTCTGAAGGAGACATATGGATATCAAAGGAGCACTTGTTTTTATGACAACCAATGACAGATGGAAGTGTCACAACTCGGAGTACATTAACCACAACATAAGCACCACTGGCAGTAACAGCATCAGGACAGAATGAAGGACAGTTACCTCTCCATCTTTTGACTCCAGGCGTAAATCACTCCTACAGGTTGCTTGGAAATCACCTGCATCGGCTTCTATTTTCACTCCTTTAGGTGCCTCCATGTATAGGGAACGTGTAGGAGACTCCAGCCTGAACAGAATACATATCACAAAATATATTATCTACATAAGACCTTCAAATCAGTTTAAAATGTTATAGCAATGAAGCTGATGATTTCAGAGAGGGGCTCTGCAAATTGCAAAATGTCCTGGATGTATATTAGGGTGGCCCTTAATTTTGGACTTTTGAAATCATCCCGTCCCCCTTATTCTCTCCCACTTCGCCTCTTGTCCACTCACTGTCTTATCGAAATAAAGGCATAAAACACCAAAAATAAAACCTTTTAAAAAAAAAAGGCAAAAATGCCAACAAACAAACAAACAAACAAAAAAACAACAACTACAAGGCTGCTGATGAGAACCTATCCAGTAAGTGAAAACAGATTTTGTTGCTCTCTGACAATCTGCATAATGAACTAATGAAATAATTACGTTTGTTCTTCAGTCACTGAGAGGATTCAGTCATTGTACTCTTGGATACACCTGGTACCAGGTACCTGGATTTTCATTTAGGAAGAATAATCAATAAGTTGTTTTATGTTCTGCATTTAACCCATCCAAGTGCACACATACAGCAGTGAGTAGTGAACACTGCTCACACACATCCGGAGCAGTGGGCAGCCATTTGCTCCAGCACCAACAGGGGGTTCGGTGCCTTGTTCAAGGGCACCTCAGTCGTGATACTGAAGGTGGAAGAGAGTGCTGTACATTCACCCCCCAACTGACAAATCCGACTTTCTAACCATCAGGCCATGACTGCCTCTCATCTGACATAAGAAACAGTCCAAATTTGATCAGTGAACAAAAGCTAATATTACCAATCAGCTCTTGAAGTATTTGTTGATAAAAAGTATTTGTTGAGTTTTTCACTTCCAGCCTTCACGGACAGTTATATATCACTTACAAATGATTAAATACAAAATTAATAGTAGTTATTATTGTGGTTTGGAATTGGTAAAATGTGCTTGGTAAAAAAATATGACCAGATTATCAACATGCCTAATAATTATGCACACAGTGTATATAACCATAAAATAAATAAATAAAAATAAATAAATATATTAAAAAAATACATCTATATAACCAAAAAATAAATAAACACATAAAAAAAAATAATAATAAAAAAAAATAACAATGCAATAAATTTATTTTAAAAAACATTCGGAATGGGAAGTTATGTCATACGTGTCCTCCCCACTCCCCTTTTCTATCTCTCTTGACAAGACCAATAACCTTGATTTAATAACCTTTTGCCCAATATATGTACTGACACAAAAAACTATACTAAAAAATACTTATTAGTAACATGAAAATTATCTTTCTTTGGGAGGGTTTGCCTTCATTATGTTTCCTCGAAGTAGGGGTAGGAAGTTGACAGCCTCATGTGATAGGAAGGAAGTGAATTTTTATTTTTTTTTCCTTGAAATCCTTTATTTGGTTGTTTGCTTGCATGTCATTTAGAAATAGAACATGGATAACATCTAGAAAAATAATTACAAAAGGAAAATGACTGTGGCAACAATAGTTGCTGGTGGGCTTAAATGGCTTAATACGCAGGCAAATAGCCAATAACAATAGGAAAGATAAGGAGACCTAACTCAGTAGAAATTTTGAAAAATAAATAAATAAATAAATAAATAAATCACTTAAAAATTATTTAATAAAATTATGTTGAAGTTTAAACGATACACATCACAGAAAATTTAGGAACATTAACTTGATGAAACATAAAATGATTTTTCTGTATCCTGAACCCAGCATTCAACCTTTTGAATTTCAAACAGTCAGCATCTGCAAGATGTATTCACAGTGAGGTGGAGCAGCAACGCAGGTGCTGTCGAAAGGGAAATTTAAGCAGATTAGGTGACATCGTGTTGGTTCACAGCAGCAGCACCCACCAGGGATAAAAGGGGGTTGAATGATTTGTCGCAGATCGAAAAACAAAAGGGAAAATCTAATTTACCCCCTCTTGGGTTTGAGAGAAATATTAGAACAGAGGCAGCACAACCTGCATGTGTTTTACTCAGAGCAGATAATACAACCTATAGTGTACAAATAAAGTTGCACATGAAGAGTGAAAGAAAAGGTTATAATGTACCTTTACAGTCGCTCAAACAATAAAATGCTAATAATGCGAATAATGCTAAACTGTAAGCCTGCAAGTAATACCTCAGTTTCTATCTGTCCAACGTGTCCAAGTTTTTATGAATATATAATATTAGTCATATTGGCATCTGTCAGTCCCATATGAAACAGCGCAACTGGTACAAAACACAAAATGACAATGCAGACAGGTGAAATCTAATTCTTCCATCCGTTTTCAGCAGTATAACTAATTTCCAGACATTCTGTTTTGCACTTTCACTGAGGACTATTTCAGGCTTTGTGTTACAATTTTCTAGCTCAACATTGGCTAAGCTGGTTATTCGCAGTATGTTTATTCAGTGATAATGAAAGGACCCAAGGTTGACTGCAACCCTGCGCACAGTGCACAACATCCACCCAATTACTCCTATAAATACAGGATGCAATGGGGCTCAGTGAGACAGTTCTGGGCTCTTTTTAACTCGGATTGGAGTGATGACCAGTGGGTCACGAACAGCTTCCACATAGCTTTTCAAAAATTACTACCATCTTTGTGAAAGTAGAATGGACATGGCTGTTGAACAGAAAAGATAAGAGATACTGCAGAAGCATTCTTGTTATATTACATGCACACTATAAAATGTGTTTTATGGCCTATGGTTCACTGAATGCCTCTTTCTCTATTTATTCTCACTGCCTTCACCACATTTATGGACTGCAAATTTTCCACGGTAGTTCAGTCACTGGACCTGCTACAGTCCAGTGTCTCAAAAGTGTAATTATTACTTGCTTTTCCATTTTGGGCAAAGAAGTGAATATTAAAATGTTAAATCCATATCAAGAATGTAGTGCAAGGACAAAAAGGGGAAACACTTTAGAATACTGTTCCATCATAAATGAATACAGTAGCTGCACAGGAACAAATGAGTAATGCGCTATTAACATTTTAGTAACTACTAACTAACTAACAAAAAACTCTAATTAACAAATCAGTAAGTAATAGCGCTCAGCTGAAAGAGAAAGTTCACTATTAGCCAATCGATAACTACTATTTTTATTTTTTTATTTATTTATGTTTTTTTTTCATATCTCCCAGAGAACTACTAGGTTCATAATTAATGTGAATGATGCCAAATGTGTAATTAATTCTAAAGTGAAGATCATGGTAACCCACCAGTAATGTGTTATTCTAAAGTAAATAACATTATATCTCTCTAGTAATGACTGAAATCATTGTAAGCTTTTGTGCATATAAGGTTTTGGATGATAATGAAGTGTTAAATCCTTCTAAAGGAATTACTGATTATTTGGATCAGTAGCCTATTCCAAAGTGAAGATCATTGTAACCCACTAGTAATGACTCAAGTGTTACCAAATCCATTGGAAGCATTACTATCCAGAACCTTACAAAAACCTCAAAGGTTTACAATGACTTTAGTCATTACTAGTCAGTTATCATGATCTTCACTTTACAATACTGATCCAAAATATTAATAATTCTTTCTGATGGATTTGGTAAAACTTGAATCATTACTAGTGGGTTACCATGATCTTCACTTTAGAATGAATTATACATTTTGCATTATTCACATTAATTATGTACCTGTATATAGTATTCTTTATAGTTCTCAGGGAGATATCAATAAATACTGATATAGCTAAGAAATAGCTAATAGTGGACTACCACTTTCAACTGAGTGCTATTACTTGAATTTCTTGTTAGTCAATAGTAGTTACTAAAGTGTTAAAAGTGCATTAGTCATTTGCTCCTGTGTAGTTTATTCATTAATAACGAACAGTACTCTAAAATGTTACCCATAAAGTACTTGTGCTGAAAGCCACAGAATTACAAAATGCTACCTATTAAGCCTTTCAGTCTAATGAAAAACGTAGTGAATTTTGCTTAAGCATGGATGGAGAGTATATCATGCGCAACAATTAAACAATGGGTCAACATTTCATATTCGGCCATCAGTTTATCATGAAAGAACCTAGAACACATAATGAATATAATATTTAAAAAAACAAAACAACTCCCCAAACACTGGTGATGCTGTGTGTGTGTGTGTGTGTGTGTGAGAGAGAGAGAGAGAGAGAGAGAGAGATTGAGAGAGATTGAGAGAGAGAGAAATAAATAAATAAATACATAAATAAATAAATAATCCTAAACTGGCTTGCTGGTCAGCTTGGTCAGGCTGGACACTGTGCACAATGTCTGTGAGCTCAATTTTAAATTAATTAGGGTTATCATCATAACATGACAAACTTTACTAAATGTTTTCCTTCAAAGATAGATAAGGATATAATTTAGCCCCCCTCAAATAAATTACATAATATGCTGATTAACTAATCAAATAAATTGCATCAATATTTTCAGAGACAGGTCTCCCTTGAAGATAAATTAAGATGGTTTTGCATTTGTGATTGTTGAAATAAAACACTGAACAAACAAAAGTTGTTGGAAGTATTATATTATATTGTATTATTCTATTCTATTCTATTCTATTCTATTCTATTCTGTTCTATTTTATTCTATTATATACACGACTGCCTCTTTATGTACTTGCTATAACTTGAAAATTTTGGTCAACAAAAGACTTCAGGGCAAGCAAATTATTTTTGGGTGAATTTTTCCTTTAATGTTAAAGGATTACATTAAAATTACATTAAATCACCAGATTTCTCCTGAACTAATTAAACACCATAATTTTTACAGGTATTTGGGCAGATTTGTCCTAGTCTCCTTATTTTGATTGACGAATGCCAATGTGTTGACCTTGTTCATCACAGAAAGTTTGATAAGCCAGAGCACCTGTCTGTGCTGGTGGCTTCACTTTGGTTGTTTCATCAGCAGAACAGACAGGACTGGGCCAGTAATGTGTTTGTGTGTGTGTGTGTTCACACAGACTGTTCTCCCCATAGGCCATTTATTGCTAATTATTTCCTGCTAAATGTGCATTCCCTGCCATATCTGACCCAGTTGCCAATGCTCTCCCGTTCATGTTCGCCTTCTGCTTGGGGTATTGGCATTGCGCTTCATGTGTTTGTTGTAGTTAATGAGAATCTATTTTAATTAGATTTTGATGAGCATCCAGGCATCGATCAGGACAGGAAACGCATGCCTGTCCAAGAGAAGGAGGTGCCAGCTACACACACATTGATCTTCTTTTGTCTGCATGTATACAACATTGCTTGGATCAAGCTCTGGTCTTAATAAGTAGCTTCACCATGTGTAAACTGTACTTTACAGTGCCAGCATTTTCTCCAAACAGGCCTCAGATACTACATACAGACCAGGGACATATTTAGTTACAATATTTGGATGCTACAAACATAGAAAATAACACTTAAATTGGCCATAATTGCTTAATGCTTTCAGAGCAAACAGCAAGAGTGATTATCCCCTCAAGAAGTCTAATAATGCACAGCATGTTATTCAGAAGTGGTGTGCTGGTGAAGGTTGGATTTTTAACATTAATACACAACGACACTGGTTTAATGTATAACTCTTATCTTTTCCCACCATAACGTTGATCAATAATAACCGTGAAACAATGTATCTGATTGTGTTCTGCAAACCTGCAATAATAGAGAACATTTGTTTAAATCAGATAGCTTCGAAAAGAACAAAGTATATTCAAAGCAATCGTGAGCTATCACAGAAATCACAGAGCGCTAACATCCTGTTTTATGAGCACCTTGAATGCAAATGCTAGAAATCTTACTGAAATATCATGACAACTGCCTGTAACAAAGATCCATTTGAGTGTTTCTTTAATAAGCAGTGTAGGATATGTTTCCGAATTTCCTCTTTTCCTGTTTCCTTGTGACTGTAATTACAACTGTTAGCGATTCGTTTAAAAGGAGGTAATCTGAATTGTGCCCACCCTTCCCCTCTGCTGTCGGAAACAGCTTACAGAGGTGCTCTATAATCTGCTGTCAGCTAGACGCACAGTAAAAACCTAAATTTAGGGATAAGTGGAATTTGCACAAACGTCATGCTTTATTTCTCTCCTTTGTAGCTCTCAACAGAGACATGTGTAGTGCTAGCTGGAAAAGAATCATTTTTCCCTGCAATCTTTGATCATTACGCTATGTGTGGGAAATTGTAATCGACATGCAATCATCTCCCTATGCAGCTTGATAGCGTGACTGTGAATGTGGTGTCTTATACAGCTGTACTTTGGTGAAGGGCTTGCTGTTAATGATTTGGATAATGCTAGCAGATGCAGCTTTATAAAGAGTGTATTAAAAAAAAAAACACTCTTTAGTGAAAAACATAAATGGGTCATAATTTTGAAATGAGATATTTAAACTTGCATCAGTGCTATGGCTTTAGATTCAAGCACAAACACACAAACGCTGCAAATACTGTTTTGATTTAGATTTTTTTTCTCAGTAATTTTCAGCAATACACATCTCGATGCATAGTCAGCGATACAATACAGTACATTCAAGATAGGGTACAACGAGGCTAAAGGCACACCTTAATTAGAAAAAGGAATTTTCTAATTTTCTAAAGCTTTTCACTGCGCTAAAATGTAAACTGCAGAAAAAAATACATAAGTTTGTATTGAACATTTATGTAGCAACAGATTGTGTGTGAAAATAAATCATACAAGTCGTGTAATTTGATTTTAAAATCTCATAAATGTATGAAGTACATGTTTCTTTAGCTACATGTACAGTGTGACTTTAACGTTCAGTTTATTTGAAATGTTAAATTTAAAAATTAAATATTAATTTGAACAGTTCCTCAAAGAACATGAAAATAAATATAAAATACCTTGGAACATCCAATTACAATTTAGAATTCAACAATGACATATGCTGTCAAACTGTCTTACCGTAGCTCTTTGAAGGGCTCAGCTCTCACGTGCGGGGTCTCCACTGAGTTGCTGAACACGGCACCCTCAGCTCCTGCAAACACATTCCGACATGTACAATCTCAGTCATGCTCCGAACGAAGCAGCAGTCGGCATGCAAAAATCAATGGACATAATCTGTGAAGCGCCAATATTGATCCATACAGTCTGGCTGTGTCCCTGTAAATGTGGCTTAAAGTTGAGTCACCAAAACCTTTTCACTAGGCTTTGCTGAAGCAAGTGAAGCCATTATGTCATGGTTTATAGTCTCAGATCCAATCAATAGACTTAGGAAAGAACTGTGGAAGTGCTTCTTGGAATGTTAATGCTAATTTGGAATCATATATGTTGTAAACTATACCTTGATCTCAATACAAGTGCAATATCATACATCAGGAAATGTATTATTATTATTATTATTCAGTCCCTCCAGGATTTCGTGAATTTTTTTAGTGAATTTTTCTATCCAAACGTCTGATTTTGTGGTGGTAATTTCTGAAAAAGTGCACAGAATTTGCTGTTTTTTGGAATAATTATGATAGCACATTTACCAGATTGTATTATGTTAGATTCACAATAGTCTTACATGACACAAATAACAAACAAAATCCATGAAATTTTTTTATTTTGCTAAGAAAAAAAATGACAGCAGGGCAAATAACTACAATATAAAGGTAGATAAAATGTATTGTTTTTGCTGCTGCTGCTACTGTTGTATAATGAATTAAACAACTACAAGAAACTAAGAAACTTCAGTAGGCTTATAGTAATGCATGGCTCCAATAGTGGCCTAGCCAGAATTTTATTTTTGGGCGGGCCTGGGCAAAAGTCAGCGGGCACTAAGCTAACTATATGGAAGTATAAATCAGTCTTAGAGGACTGGGTCCAGTGGCGCAGCGTGAATGCGCGGCCCCCAACCGCAAACTCAAGGGGGGGCTGGCTGGTTATGTCACAATATTGTAAATATTTGTTTTAAACCAGGAAGGCTGGTGTTATGCTGGTGAAACTAGAAAAACTGGAGGGTCTGATTATTATTTATTATTATTATTATTATTATTATTTTATCTATTGTAGAATCTAAAAGACTAAAAAATGATTTGAATGAAACCATAAAATAATAATAATAATAATAATAATAATAATAATAATTTAAAAAAACACCAAAAGGGCCACAACTAACAGCATAGCATGGCTTGGGTGCTTGAGTGTATGTACACTCAGATGTTTCTTGTGGAGATGCTCTCAAATTATAGTCCTTTTTAGAAGGCTAAAGTTCTTCTAAAAGAGGGCTACAAGGCTTGTCCTAGGGGGGAGTGCTACCATTTGGCTTGATGGATGCTCCGGGAGGTATAAGATCTGTTGCCCACATGCAGGTTGTGACAGCAGTTGTAAAAGGCTTTGTACCTATTCTCCAGCAGAGGGCAAAACAGGGCTCTCTGCTGGTGTTTTATTCCAACATAACAATTTATTACAGTTTATTTTCTTCTTTTTTTAGCATTTTTAGCAGATTTAGGGGGACAAATATAATTTGGTTAACTGAATTAATTTGTGCTGTGCATTCACACACACACTGACAAACACTTACACTATCCTCAAAAGTTTGGGGAATTATGGGAAGTTTCTAGTTCACCAAAGCTGTATTTATTTGATCAAAATACAACAACTGTTTTTTTCTCTCTCTCTCTCTCTCTCTCTCTTTCTCTAAATGTAATTTATTCCTGCGATGGGAATGTTACATTTTCAGCAGCCATTACTCCAGTCTTGAGTGTTTACATGGACACTTTTTGTTTCAGTTGGAATTAAATCATTCTGGTTGATGAATCTAAACATAGTGTTTGCATGAGCACTAAACAAAGTGATCATGCTGATGTGTGTGTTTGTATGTCACAAGCTTTAACATTGGACTTGATCTTTTGACATGCACATGCTGCATGAACATACTGATTTTCCCGCTGTTTGGACATGCTATACTCCTGCCATTGCTTCTTTTCTTTGTTTTAAAAAGCAAACTTAATATTTCCTTGCTGAAAAAAAAAAAAAAATAGCTGGTCTTAGCTGGATTAAGCTGGAAGTAGCTGGTTTTATCTGGTCTCCCAGCCTGGCTAGGCTGGTCAGGCTGGTTTTAGCTAGTCTCCCAGCCTGACCAGCTAAGACCAGCCTGGAATTTGCCAAAACCCCTCTAAAATCAGCCTCCTGACCAGCTATGACCAGCTAAGACCAGCCTGGATAACCAGCTAAAACCAGCCAACCAGCCTAGGGTGGTATATTTAGGGTTAGCATGTGAAGCTTTGTGCCGTGCTGCTTTCACCCAAAATCACCCATTCACATGGCCAAAACAATCCATCTGTGGATGAAAGTATGAAGTGAGGACTGATGGGACTTTGTTTTGCTCCACTTCACAGACGATGAGTGAAAAGATCATTTTTAGAATAACACGACAGTCATTTATGACACTTCTACAAAAACAACAGCTCATACCACGTCATGTGTCATTATGCTACTTCTACATTATTGCACATGCACAGTGCTTTTTTTCTAGTTTCAGTTTTCAATACCATCAAGTGTTTACATGTGATTAAAATTTCATTCAGATTGAGCTCAGTTGGATGGTTTATGGGGTTTATACAAAGGCTTTCAGTCCAACTGAGCCATAAATCCAATTACTAATGGGTTATTTAGTTGCATGTAAACGTGGTTAGTGTCACATGTTCCTTCGAACCATTTTTATATGCTGACTTAATGCTCAAGTATGATGGGCACGTGTGACAACGTTGATGATTTAAGTTGATGATCCAAGTGCAGACAAAAACTGGCAGGGACATGCAGTCCGGTAAGGAATAGTCTGATGCAGAGTGGGAGGAATAACAAGGACCGGATTTGTGACATCAAGAAACACATCTCATTTTTTATCAATGTTGAAAACAGTGCTCCTTAATATTTTTGGGGAAAACAAAGTCATTTTTAGAGATTCAAATAAAAATCATTTATAGAATAGAAAACACTAATCCTAACATCATATGTCTTTACTGACACTTTTGATCAGTTTAATGCTTTTTTTTTGCTGGACAAGAATAATAATAATAATAATAATAACAATAACAAAATTAAAAACAAATTCATTGGAACCCCTCAGAGATAAGCAATTTGGAATGTTCTACAAAGGCAGAAGTTATGAGCTTCTTACACACATTGGTACTAATATGCAACTTTTAAAAGTATGGTACAAAGATGTATATTTATTTATTTATTTATTTATTTTCTGACAGTGTACAAGCTCTTAAAGAAATTATGTTTCTGTGGTCAATACTGAAACACATAGCTGAATTCCAATTAAATGAGTTGTATTAAGGACTATATATCTCTTAAAAGATAAATATATACATCAACATGTCTTGTGCCTGTGATAACATCACTTGTGGAGTAATAGATAAAGCCGAACAGGCTACATATGAGATCAGATACACATCTCTTCTGTAGCACATTGGGTGGGCTTGCTTGTTGAGAATAGCTGGAGGCGGGCCATAACAGATTCCCTCAAGGTCAGGAATCACTTCAAGGCACAGCAACAAAGCCTAAAGGCCTTGAGATTTGCAGAGAATGAAAAACAGGTTTGTCATCTATACTGTGTATGAAAATGCTACTCTTCTTCAAAGCAAAATACCTACCCATCTCTGGTGATAACAGATTATTGTGACAGCTTTAGAGGACAACACTCCAAGATGACATGCAGATATATGGGCCTTATGAATGGCAAGTGATTCTGCAAAGCTCAATGATCACCTGTGGATTCATTTTAAGACCTCAAAAGAAGTTTTGTTTGCAGAAAGACACTCACTGATGGATTTTCTAGAAGTCATTCACAGAAAAAAGCAAATATGGCAAATATACCATGGTGTTGTATGCAACATGTACAGCAGCACTGATTACCAGAAAAAAGGTCAGATCACTGCAAAGTGATATAAAATAACTGAATTCATAAATATTACTCCCTGTAATATATCTCCTAAATTAATCAAGGGTGCCAATTAGTTTTAGTAGAAATATACACACAAGATGTTTAAATTGATTGTAGGGGAGCGTGGGGCACAACCTAGCACTTTTTGACTTTCTCAGTTTGTGTAAATTCGCGTGAGGTTCAGAGTATAATTTTTTTTTTTTTATCCACATTAATTTCACACTTGTCTAGTACAAATACGTCACTTTGCTTTATAATTACAGTATATACGTTTTCCGTTATTTACCTCAAAAAATGCAATTGAAATGTGACAACATGCCCCGTAGGTGGGGTACATTGTAACATGACCATACGACAGCTTAACATGTTACCTGATCTAATGAAAACAAATAAATAAATAAATACACGACAAACAAAATATTTTGTCAAAATAAAATTAACTTTTTCAAATAAAATAATGGCATTTTTTAAGAATTAAAAATAATCTAATTTTGGAGTTTGACAATGAACACACTGCAATCACGTTTGGGACGGCACTGATTGCAACACTCAGCCATACAGTATAGTTCAAAGCAACGTGCGCAAACACATTCAGAAAAACACAGAGATACACTCCTCTCCCTACACGCACAGCTCTCATATAACACAAGACACATAAATGAGCCAAAATGCTTCACATTTCTTTAAACAATAATTTCTGAACATTAAAGGGGTGGTTGATTGGGATTTCACTTTTTTTAACTTTACTGTGTAATGTTGCTGTTTGAGCCTAAACAATATATACAAAGTTACAACGCTGAAAGTTCAATGCAAATATGGCTCGTAGGGACTACAAGGAGCGACTTTCCGGGCTGTGAAATCACAAACCCAGATAGTTACATAATTTACATACCCCGCCCCCAGGAACATGCAACAAAGGGGGCGAGGTGAGAAGAGGAAGAGTTGTTGCCATGCCGTCAAAACTAGGGGTGCACAAAAAAATCTATGCATATATGAATCGTGATTCTGTGTTCTAACAATTTTAATGGATTCACACGTTTCAAAATCAATGTTCTAAAGCAGTGGTTATTAATCCTGTTCCTCCCATCCCTCTGCTCTGCATCTCTCTCTCTCTCTCTCTCTCTCAGATCAACAGCTCGTCAGCTCCATCAGTGAACTGTGTTCCAATAGTACACTTTATATGTATAGACAGACAGATATTTTTCACATAGCTATGAAAAACATTAAACATGAATGCACACGCGGTTGCCGTGGTAGTGAGCGATACTTGTTGAAAAACACTTCTTACTGTTACCAAAAAAGCTACAACGCAATCACATATTCTGCTGTATTAAAGCTTTAATCAGGATAAAACTGTATTTTGGAAGCAAACATAAGCAGTAGCATTTACAAATAAAAGTGTATCTAAATGTATGACACAACAACAAAAACATACCATTCTGAAACATCCTGTAAGAGCTATGCTTGCACAGGTTCTGCACGATCCTCTTCACTAATATTGTCTGGGTCTCATTTGGCCTCAAATTGATAAGCAATACTGACAACGCCATTGTTTACAATACAACCGGAGCGCATGCCACTGAGGTGAGGGGCGTGACGTTTTTAGGGAATCACAACACACAATCTGAGCTCAATGCGTATTTCTGAGGGGGTGGCTTCATAAAACTAGAAAATCATCAGAGCGTTCATACTGTAAGAGAAGGAACAGAGCGGTGTAGAATAAAGGTAAATTAAACATCGATTGTCAGTCTTTATTCACATGTTTCCTGTAGTTTCTCATTAAAACAAAGTAAAATGGTGTAAATTACATTGCTAATGTCATAGAATAGCATAGTTAATAATAGCGGGGCACACTGTAACACTGTGTTACAACATTCCCCATCTGCGCTACTGGACTTTAAAACCGGTTAGAGTCTTCTGCTAGATAGCGAAGCATTACAAAACTCTAAACTGATAAATAACAGATTAGGGATTAAAATGATAACATATTTGTATTATTTTTAATAAATACTAAACAGAGATGAAAAATGTACTATGGTAAAATAAATATTCAATAAAATCTTGAATTTTGGTGCACTTTTTCTCTATGTAGTGTTGATATGGCAACCAATAAATTCCGTAAATTTGGTTATGCTAGCATGTGCGGAAATATTTAAGCCACGTGTGTTACAATTAACTCTGTGTTAGTTTGTGCCCCGTTCTCCTCTATTATAAATGTGGAGAGTCAAATTCATGTTAAGTCAGTATTATGGCAGAATTCACATCAGGAAGATAAAACATTTCAAGTGAGAAATTGAAAAGCTCAAAAGAGGGGGAGGATACAAGAAGATCTCCATGTCAGAGATTGAGCTCAGCCAAAGGAGACTGGAGAGGCTGGGCATGTACTATCCAACTTTTTTCTGGGCATGTTGAGAGCACGAAGCAAGTGGGATGAAAGTTTTATTTGAAGAGACCAAAATCAAGCTTTTGAACATCAGACTAAATGGCCTTACTCATCACACAGTCAGGATCCTGCCCTGACAGTCGTGTCTGTCTGTCCGTGTCTCTGTTCAATGTTTCTTTGTTTGTTTTGTGTGAGCACATGGCTCTGTCTCTGTTTGTGTTAGCCATGTGCTCCTCTTGTCCTGCCTCCTCACTTCTAGTTCCCACGCCCCCTGGTTTAGTCCTTGTCTACTCCTTGTTTGCTTGATTGTGTTCACCTGGTCCTCGTGTGCTCTGCTTCTTTATATTAGCTGCGTCCCAATTCGTAGGCTACATCCTTCAAAGTGCGTATTTTAAGGCAGATTGCGTCACCGCAACGCGACGTAGACTGTCCCAATTCACGATGCATCCTCCAAAGGCTGCATTTGAAGGCCGATTGTGTCTCCGCGGCATGACAAACACTGCCGCAATTCGAACGTGACTTCAAATGCACCCTCTGTTTTGCTGGCAAATGAAGGATACACCAGAAGGATCCTTCACAGCCTACCATATCCCAGAATTCATGGTGAACCAGTGACAACGGGACTTTTCTTCAAACAAAATAGTGGGTGATGGTTCTGTGGCGGCCGACAAATACACTTATAAATGTAAGTATTGTGTTTTAATGTAGTCAAATAACTAGTGAAACAAATGTTAAAAGTAAGTGGATAAGTAAGTAGTTAAGTTTTTCACTTTTATTTCTATTTTATTTTATTTTTAAATTTAGATTTATTTTGTAGTGCTATCATGCAAGATAGTCCACAATTGTTTTAGGCAAACTTGATGATCCAGAAATATGATTTAGGAGTATAGGGGTGTGCGATATGACGATTTTTGATCGTGGACGATAAAAATGTCTCCACGATCTGCTTTCTGAGAAATATTGTAGTATCGTGCTATTCTATCAGCTGTATTTCTGGCCCCTGTCTCATTATAGTGTACAACACGACATACATTCACATCATAGTTAACTCAGCCTTAGAGTTACACTTACGGGACACTGCACTTATTCACAATCACAAAAGTACATCATTTGATTTAAAGCCTTGCCGGTTAAACATTTCATTCGTGTGCTGTTCCGACATGTGCTTCTTCACTGCCTGAAACCCGCGCACATTAAAATCCGGTCAAATAGTGCCTAAATACTGAATACTGAACTGAAGTTATGTATCGCGTCTGATTACGCTGATATTGTCAAAACACACAAGGTTTACATATAAAAACAGTTTATAGAAGCTTATGTCTAAAGTGAAATCAAACAATTGAGAGAAAAATGGATGCCTGCCTGTATATTAGATGTTCAGCTCTTAAAGGGGCAGCAGACTAATTGTACTAAACATGCAGCGGCTTGTCATCAAAGGCATAGTTCACCCAAAAATTATAATTCTGTCATTATTTACTCTTTTTCATATTGTCCCAAACCTGTATTACTTTCTTTCTTGTGCTAAACACAAAAAAAGATATTTTGAAGAATGTGGATAACCAAACAGTAGCTGGTTCCCATTGAATTTAATAATAGAAATGATCAAATAGACAATGTTTAACAGAAAACAAGAAACTCATCCAGGTTTAAAACAACCTGAGAGTGAATAAATGATGGTATTAAAATAAAACACTATGACAGAATTGACAGATGACAGAATTTGTATTTTTGGGTAAACTATTCTTTTAACTGTTATTAAAACAGAACACTAATAGAAAAATCACTCACTGCTCTTGACTGAAGAACTTTAACCGTTGCTTTAATAAGAATCAATGTACAATTGATGTACATAGTGTATAGTGTTTCACTTTTTATATTTGTTCATTTAATTTCTTGAATGCTACTGCTAAATACACCTACTATACCATAAAAATAAAGCACGGTTGGTATTCTTTGTTTTTATTTTTTAATAACAAAGATAAAATAATAACAAAGATTTTTATCTTCGCTCATTTTGGCCTAAACATCTGCTATTATTTTTTTATTTACACTTTGTTACCTTGAAAGTCTTTTTTAGTTTGGCTGTACTGCTCAGACAATTTGCAAAATAGTAAAACCAACATGTCAAAAGAATTGTGATAAAATTGTGAATCGTGATATTTCTGAAAAAAATCGTGATATTATATTTTTTGCCATATCGCCCACCCCTACTGGAGGATTTTGTATGCAAGCCTTGCTGTGTCATGTTTTCTAACCAAGATTGCAGCCCTATCTGAATAGTTTTCATAAGTCTTTATTTTTCTCTTCTTTTAGAACAGCTCTGGAGAAAATGGAGCTTCAGGGAAACTTAAAAATGAAATAAATGAAGTTGTTATGTACATCACTTTTGACATTGACAAGTTATTTGTAAATGAAGCAAAGTCATTTCTGTGCATTGTTTTATTTTTGCATTATAAGTTGAAACTTGTAAAAAAAAAAAAAAAAAAAAAAAAAACAAAAACAAGAATTAGTTCTGGAAATGGTTTATTTTTGCAAAGCAAGTTGTAATTTGTAAATGACATAAATTCTTCTATACATTTGTGTTTGCCTCTAAATAACATTTAAAAACATACAAATATAATGTATGCAGTAAATTTAATGTATACATTCAAATCTTATGTTAAAGTATTATCCTTCATACTGTAATATACTTAATGTATGTATTCTGCTGAAAACACTTTTTATATATATGATGGTCTTGCATTAATATTTACTGCTGCACTACTGTATACTGTATGTTGCATTTACTTCTGAATATGTCCATGGTTGTTACATTTAAAATACTTCATTTACTATTGGGAAGTTTAATGTACAACAGTGCATCATATTGTAAAAGGCCATGTTTTAGTGTTGCTGTGCTGTGAGGAAATGGAAAAAAAACAAAACAAAAAAAACAAAACAAACAACAACAACAAAAAAACTCTTACTTCTCATTTCTGTGTAAATACTTAAGGAATGCGTTACACTCCACCACTTTGTTATTTTGCAAATGAAACGAACAAAGTTCATTGCTAAAATATTAACAAATAATTGCCAAATACAACTGTGTGCGATATCGAAAGCTGCTTTCGAAGGACTCGGAGTCTACAGTCTATGGAACATTGTTCTTGTTGCCTAGCAACTGTGACAGCTGCCATTGATGAGCAGCATTAACGTTTGTAAGTGAACTTATATTCAACACATACAACTTGTTGAATTTATTGAAATCCTGTCTGTTCACCATGGTCTATAACAGTGGTTCTCAACCTTTTTTGGGTCAGCGCCCCCCCTACCTATTATCCAGGTCCCTCACCGCCCCCCCATCAAATAAATCGTAGTCTAATTGTCCTCACTGAATATTAAAGTTGATTATTATTATTTTGTGTTTATAAGGAGGACTGTTATTATATTTACAGTAATTCAAATGTATGGGGTCATTATGATTTTTAGAAAATTACTTTATTTCAAGGATGCATTGAATTGATCAAAAAAGACAGTGAAGTACTTTTTTACAGTAAATTATTTTAAAATAAGTGTAATAACATTCATTTACAGAGTTTTTAAGCATGTTGGTGGTTTTCATTGCTACAGCTTCAGTGTTGTTGAGATGCAGACAGTGGTGGATGAAGTACACAAGTCAAGTACTTGAGTAAAAGTACAGATACGTATAATAAAATATTACTCCAGTAAAAGTAAAAGTGCTCCTCTTTCAATTTTACTCAAGTGAAAGTACAAAAGTACCAGATTTTTTATGTACTTAAGTAAAAAAAGTACTGATAGATTTATTTAGCAATTTTATATAGGCTACTTAATTGAATTTTATGTTAGCACATATTTTTTATAATCCTACTGTTCAAAATACCTGGGATTTTCTCAAAATAACCACTATATGGAGAAAAATACATTTTTGTTGTTGATATGGATGAGAGTGATGTAGCAATATTCAATGTGAAGCTTACACTGCAATGTCCCTGAGAGAAAAAAAGATTTGACCATCTAATTTTCACCAATAAGAAAAGAGTGTTTTAAAGCTTGTTGTTTTGCATAATGTCACAGTTATATATGACATGAGAATAAGGCTTCAAGTTAGCAAGAACATTTTAAGGAATATATAATTATATTTTCATAATGATTTTTTCCTTTCAAACATTGTCTGTGTAAAAACACCCCTTGCCAAATGCCCCCAGAGGGCATCACTTCCCACTTCAATAATTACTGTAGTTACCAAGTTCTGAACATCACATCCTTTCTTTTTCCCTCGGATGTAATCTATCTAGGTTGTTGAAGAAAAATATTTGGACTTTATATCTAAAAATTACCTCAACTTAGCACCAGCTAGCTTGTTAGCTAGACAGTTAGCATCAGCTAACAATATTTACTTATTTTCAGTATGGTTATGAATAAACATATCTGTCTATTCTAGTTGATCCAAACAATATAAAAATTTATACTGTTGCTAAACAATATAAAAACAGACGTCACGTAGGGTTACATGCTAGCATTTTAATAAAACTGCTAAGGTTACAGCAGCATGGAATATGAACGTGCATGAGTTATTTTATTTAATCTGTTATTTAAATTTTTCATTTTTGACCTAAAACAGAAACGCTGATGTTGATGTGAAACAGATGAAACAGATCACCCTTTACAGCAGATGTAATTCACAAACAACGGACAGCTTTGACCTAAATATGATTTTTCAGTTACAATAATTAATCCTAAAATTCGACATTAGTAACTTACTTTTCGCAGCATCAGTCGCGCGCGCGCGCACAAGATCTCCCGATTCTTACTTGTGAATTCAGTTGACTGGACACTCGCTCTAAACGGATCATTTGAATCAATGGGTTGTCGACTCGAGAACAGCTGCAATCGGATCATTCCAATACGTGAATGAATCGTTTGGTGCGATTGGCGAATCAATTTAACATGTTCGCTGAAAATAATCAATTTGTTTATGAATCAGATACCGCTTCTGCGTCTCAGAACACCTAGCAAAGGAGTAACGATATGTTTTATGAAATGTAGTGAAGTAAAAAGTACGATCTTACCATTTGGAATGTAGTGAAGTAAAAGTGAAAGTTACTCAAAATAAAACTACTCCAGTAAAGTACAGATACTTGAAAAATGCTTAAGTGCCCCTTAAGTTAAATACTTAAAGTGCCCCTATTATGCCATTTTAAAGGTTGCTAATATTGTTTTAATAGACTCCCAAAACAGGTTTACATGCATGCAAGGTCAAAAAACACTTCAGTTTTCTCCAAAAATAGATTTAAATTTACCCCATTTCTAAATGATTCATAAACGACTCGTGCGAAGCAGTTCGAAGAATCAGTCTCTCTAAACCCCTCCTTTCCGTGAGCCCTCACTGCTGTGATTGGTCAGATGGCGCTGTCCTTTATGATTGGTCTACCGCGTACAGTGTGTCGGAGAACGAAACACCCATTGCCATAACTGATTGACAGCCCTGGAGACTTGTCAATACATAGAAAAGAGGGCATCGATTTTACCATAACAATTCCAGCCAGAGTGATGATGAAAGGGCTGAAGTGGCTGATGGACAAGTTAGCACGGACTACCGTGGAAAGTGCTCGCAATTTGCCTATGTAAGCGGACCGGGCACACCTGTATGTTGTAAACTTCAACATTGCATAATGCATTAAGGCAGCTTTCACACGGAACACGGAACGTGGAAAGCGCTGCGCTGACCGCTGGGTTCAGTGCAGCCCTTCAGAGCGCAGCGGCAAAAGTTCATTTGAACAACTCGTTTGAACTTTGTCTGCGGCATGCGCGCTCCACTGCGCGTGCGCTTTGGTCGAGGCAGAAACAAGCCGTCCTCGCAGGGCGGAAGAAATTGAAACGAATGGGTTTCATTGCACAGCGCTTTCCGCATTCGGTGTGTCCTTTATCATTACTCTAACTAATGAGACAGACAGACAGTCAAGCTGTATCAATCACAAATTGTCAGTCTACAGTGGGTCCACAGCTGAACTACAGAAGAGTGATTTAGCAGGTTAGCATGACAAGTGCAGGGTTGTTAAACAACTTACATATACAACTACGTATTTTGAATGATTGCTAAAAAATACAATCTTTGTAGATTCATCATCTTTTGCAATTGAATATAAAACAATTTTACTCACAGCGTGGGATACAGCGTCTTCTGTATAATGTAGGTGTAAATTTCCATGTGACATAAACCACATGGAAATTTTACTGTTTGTGGGCGGGCAAGTTGTTGGCGACGTAGAACGTGGGTGGACATTATGCAGATGTGTTACTTCGTGACGTGTGGCCATAACAGAAAAAGATTCGAATTGCTGACGACTCCTTCAGGCAAATGTGAGCCGACTCTTTTTTTGATAGACAATAACTTTATCTATCTTGCACTGTCAGCTTCACAACTTTGCAGATAGTTTATGTTCACATACAGCTACATGACACACTGTATGAAAGATCATATTTGAAAAGGCATAATAGGGGCACTTTAAGTACAGTAAGGAAGTACAACTACTTTGTTACTGCCCACCACTGGATGCAGATACATCTTGTTGCCCCAAATTTAAAAAGACTAAATAAAAATGACACAGTGGACATTGTTATTTTGGTCAGTAAATACCACATTTACTCATGCAAATGGAAGAAATGTAAACCCTACTTTACTATAATTCATATATTTTGTCAGAATATTTCAAAGTTTACTTAAAAAAAAAAAAAAAAAAAAAAAGAAAAAAAAAAAGTACAACCCTAATTCTAGAAAAGTTGGGACATTTTGTAAAATGGTCAAATCTGTGATTTGTTCATTCTATGTAACTTTTATTTAATTGACAAAAGTACAAAGAAACTATTTCCAAAGTTTTCACTGACCAACTTAAATGTATTTTGTAAATATAAACATATTTATTAATAAAATATTTATTTATTTATTTGAAGTATGCATCCCACTCCAAAAAAGACAGTTTATTTGGCAAAATAAAAGTGAAAAGGTTATAGAATAACCAAATAAACATCATGGCTCAAGTCAATTAAAGGCTAAAGAGAACAAATTACATATTCTTAATTTTATGGCATTTCACAAAATGCCCCAACTTTTAACTGGGGTTGTAGAAAGATGGGAAACATATGCTCCTCATTTTCGAAATAGTTACTATTAGTGGTGTCCTGATTTATATATATGTTATAGTCAATTAAATTTCAAATCTTGCTTTTTTTGGTCAGTGTGCGAGCTATAATAATAATAATAATAATAAATGTTTCTTATTATTAGCAACAATCAGCATAATTTCAGAAAGATCATGTGACACTGAAAGCTGTAGTAATATACTGTAGCTTAGCATGAGAAGAAAACACATTTTAAAATGTATTCAAATAGAAAACTTTTTTTTTTTTTTTTCAAATCGTAGACTTACTGTTTTTACTGTAGGTTTTTTTTTTTTTTTAAACAAACAAATGCAACCTTTTTTATGAACCCATTAACAAATCATACTGACCTTTTTTAATGGTAGTGTATATTATAGGCTATTATATTATTTATAATATATCGGCCCGCTTGAAAGCATGTATCTTAACCCTCAAAACAGCTCATACAAACAAAAACAGCTAATTTTGTTTGTTTTTTAATGTCATTGAATGGCACATGACATTCATCACATTTTTGATTTATCATTTGAAGTATCATTATCATTAGAAGCAAAAAAGGAGCAAAAAAGCCACGTAGACATAAATTAGGCTATAACTGTGAGCATTGAATAAACTCTTTAGAAATTTGGTATTCAAACCAACCGCAGCAAATCAGCAAACGGAAAGTATTAATATACATTTTTCTAAACAAGAAAAAACATCTCTTGCTTTATCGTGTCTAAATGCTTGCTATTGTTTTGACGCAGCAGCTGCGCTACAGAAAGTCAAGCAAACACTAAAGTACTGAAGTCGTTGCTAAGGAAATGATACACCGTCAAGTCTAGGAGCGGGAGTATTGGTGTAAACTAGCTGCGAACACAACTACTACACTGGCCGCGAACAGCGCGACACGTTGGTAAAGCACACAGATCCCGTTATAATCTGTAGTTCAGTAACAACTGAGCGCGAGCACTACAATAAACGGATGCCGCGTTCTATTTCTGCCTGCGGGATTCCACACGCCTGCGCTACCGACAAGTTGAAAATAGATATAGAAAGTGCGTTTTGATGTATCCAGTAAAGACAGCGTTAGGATGTGGCAAACCATTTTCTTATGCAAGTTTCAGCTCATACATTTTTGGTGTAAACTCGTCTTGACCAAACGCCCCCCCCAGGAACAGCTCAACGCCCCCCTTTCAAAAATATTGCTTCAAGCGCCCCCCGATGCTGTCCGAACGCCCCCCTGGGGAGCGGTACTGCCCCTGTTGAGAAACACTAGTCTATAATAATCAGTGATACAATAAACAACATAAAATCACATTTTAGTAAGATATAAGTCAACAATTAACCACTTTATATTTTGTATTTTTCATGTCATTACAATATTCAAGTCTAAACCTAATACTTACTTTTAAAGTACAATTCGGTAATTAAAAGTCAAAAACTAGCAATTCAGGCCTCAATTAATTTTTTATTTTCATAAACATCATCTATTGTTGCTCTCTTCTCGCACCATTGCTAAGCTACAGGAGAGGCAATCGGGAACACTGGTGGCGCAATTAGGAAATCCTGAAAAGGCTAGATCCATCCTCCGATGGCTGCAGTCTTTGAATTGGGCCGCAGCTATTGTGTTCCTTTCCCTTGTGTCTCTGCTGGTTTGATGGACCTTCATCGCACCGGAATTGAACACCGGAAGCGGTTATCGAAGCAGTGTACCGATTCTTCCGGTTATGTATATATTTCAATATGCTGTAATCACCTAGTTGAATAAAAGCCTGTTAAAATGAGCATCTGCAGGATGATTTCAAAATCCGGACATTTTCAGAGACAGGCAAAGAGATATTCTGATGATTACCGTGCACAGAATTTTCCAAACTCAACTTAACTTTTAATTCAACGTACCGATCTGAGAAACCCATGGCTCGTAAACATTCATGATTTTACCACACTGCGTCAGTGCTACGGTGTGTGTGAGACCTGATGATCAGAATCAACATATTTATTCATTTATATTAAATTTTAGACTTTATTCTGTTATGTTTCATTCACAGTCATTTCAGTATGTAATTCACATATTTTTGTCAAAATTCTTAATTAATACTCAAAGTCACGCTGTCAATGCGTTATACTGTTTAAGATTAATTAGCTAAAATGTTCAACATTGTTATTTCTTTAAGGCAACGCCTGCACATTCATTCATCTATTTTAATACCGCTGTTAATTAACCATGCAAATTAACCATTGGCATGTGTAGTAAAACTGGCAATACAAATGGAAATCAGTCCGAGAAAAATAAAATATAACAGTTACTACATATTTACTATAGTAAATCCATGGTTAATTTTGTAGGGGTGTTTATCAGTCAAATTTATTTTAATGTAAACAGGTATAAAATATGATGAGAAAAACACTGTTAATGAGAAGATGAAATTGACTGCAGCAGGTTAAATTTATTTATTATTCAGAATGCACATTTGGAAGGGAAATATATTAATACAAACATTTCAGCAGGTAATAAGACACATAGGCCTAAACATCCTCTATTTACCAGATATAGGAAGTGAGATAAAGGTCCATTGGTTGATTAACTGTTTTTTAAGTTAATCTTTGAGCTTACTTAAGTGAATTGTTTGATCTCTTACTCAGTAACTTGTATCCTTGTTTCTATTTTGTTTTCTCTAGTCCTGTCCTGCTCTAGTCATTGATTTTGCGCAATCTTGCCTAGTTTAGTTTCTCCTTTAGATGTAGAATTTTATTTTCATTTTGTTTCTGCAATTCCAGTCGATTTTAAGATCTTGGCTGTTTTGTTTTTACGTTTTATTTTTCTTCAGCTAGTTTACCAAAGTCAGAAGATCCCTAGTCCAGTTGTCCAGGTGGACCCAAGTCAGGAGGCCCAAGGTCCAGTGGTCCCAGAAGTATGTAACCTGGTGGAACCACACCAAAAGCTGCCCACTTCACCAGTTGTCTCTTCCCTAGTGAAGGAAACTGTGGCTGTCCGTGTAGCTTTACCTGAACCACTTAATCATGTCCTCAGAGCCTGTTCTAGTTGCAGACCTGGAGGCCTATTCAGACTGTCCTAATCCACCTGCTACAACCAAGAAGGCCATATCTGTGCATGTGTCATGTCATGTCGTAACCATAGAAGGTGATGCTGTCAGTCAAGTTGTGTTTTCTGAGACTGTTCCTATCCTGAGCAGCCAGTTCTCTCTGCCACAGCTCTGGTCCAGGAGCCTCCAGAGTCCCTCAGTGCAGCCCAGGACAGCGCTTCCAAGTCAAGTCAAGAGGGCACACCCGAGTCAAGTCCAATGTCTGTCCCTGAAGTCCTGTAGACTGCTTTCAAGCCAGTGACTGAGACTGTTCTTGCATCTCCTGAGCCTGTTCCCTAAGGGTTCACCCTCCTTGCCAGTGCAGTAATGGCCCCTGAGTTTGTCCCAAAGTCCTTAATCAGTCAAGAGTTGGCCCACTAAGTCAAGGACCACCAACAAGGTCCACTCAGTCAAGGACCACCAACAAGGTCCCCCTTCCTGTTATCTAGCCCTTAAGATTTCCCAAAGCCAACACTTCCTTGGTCAGCCCCAAACTATTTCCTGGGATTATTTTCCTCCCTCCCAGTCCCACCTCCTGTGTTTCCTGGCTGCCGTGGAACTCCAAGTTTTGTTCCCAGGCCACCCTCCCAGTTGGTACCCTCTTTGACTCCTTTGCCCAGTGTGGACACCGGGAGGTATCCTTAGGGGGGAGGGTACTGTCAGGATCCTGCCCTGACAGTTGTGTTTGTCTTGTCTCTGTTTAATGTTTGTTTGTTTTGTGTGTGAGCACACCCCTCTGTCTCAGTTTATGTTGGCTATGTGCTCCTTTTGTCCCGCCTCCTCACTTCCAGTTAACACGCCCCCTTGTTTGCTTGATTGTGTTCACCTGATCCTCACGTGCTCTGCTCCTTTATATTGTGTTTCTTCCCCTTGTGTCTCTGCTGGTTTGTTAGGGTGTTTTCCTGTTCTTGAAGTTAATCTTTGAGCTTGCTCAAGAAAAAAAAAAAAAAAAAAATCATTGAGATGGCTCTTGTTCTGCCTACTTAAATGGTCGAAGTACTTACGCTGTCTAATCTATAAAGACTGTGTCTGTTCACCGAATAGAGAGGTCAAAACATACATTTAATGTTGATAAAGTGCTAATTGTTAGAGATTTTAACATTCATGTTGATAATACAAATGATGTGTTAGGACTTTTACTGCACTGCACTTGTTAAAATCACAAATGATTCTGCATCAGACCAAGGCTGCATCTCAATGCTAGTTTTACTCAATCTTAATGATGCATTCAACACTATAGATCATGACATACTCATAAATAGATTACAAAACTATACAAGTATTCAAGGGCAATCTTTAAGATGGTTTAGCCTACCTGTCCGATCGCTACCACTTTGTCTATTTAAACGGGGGAATCATCTCAATTATCACCAATAAAGTAAGGAGTGCCACAAGGATCTGTCCTAGGTTCTCTGCTATTTTCAATATACATGTTACCCCTTGGTAATATGATTAGAAAATAAAGGATTTGTTTTCAGTGTTATGCTGATGATACTCAACTATATATCTCAAGACCAGATGAAACTTCTAAATTATCTAAGCTAACAGAGTGTGTCACGTTCGATGTACTGAGAGATGAGGTCAGGGTCCAAAATGCAGGGAAGGAAATTTTAATTAAACAAAACACAAATAAACATAAACCAAAAGGCCAACACGGCACAACACGACTAGAATCAAAGATCAAAATAAAATGAACAGAAACACAATCTAAAGCATGATCAAAAACGGAGGAACACACACGAAGACAATGCAGCCAGAATGAGTAGTGGGAAATGAGAGTTCTTATAGACCAGATAATTGTGAACAGGTGAGAGCTTAGATGAGTGCTAATGACCAGACAGGTGTACAATCAGGGAAGTGCAGTGCAGGGAAGGGAAAACAGCGACCTCAGGTGGCTGAGGGAAGCCCCACAGCCCAGATCATGACAGAGTGTGTTAAAAATGTAAAAGATTGGACGACCAATACCTTTCTCCTATTAAATTTGAATAAGACAGATATTACTTATTGGACCAAAAAACAGAACATAGAATCTCTTGGATTACAATTTGCACATAGACAGATGTACTGTTAGAGTCAAAAATTTGGGTGTTATATTAGACAGCAACTTGTCTTTTGAAAATCATATTTCCCATGTTAGAAAAACAGCATTCTTTCATCTTAGAAACACTGCCAAGCTACGGGACATGTAACCAGTGTTGGGGGTAACGCACTACAAGTAACGCAAGTTACGTAATATTATTACTTTTTCCAAGTAACTAGTAAAGTAATGCATTACTTTTTAATTGACAAGAAAATATCTGAGTTACTTTTCCCCCCCATTTATTGATTAGAAGCTCTCCTGTCCCCATGTTGAGAGAAATCTGGAGTAATATGTTAGTTCTAGAATAAATGTGAAATATGATGCAAACCTGCAATAATTAAATATGTTAAATAATACAAATATCCTTTATGCATTTAATTCCATTGTATTAACCGATGTCTTTGCTGCCGACCTACGATGATCCAATTCAACCATACTAATAAGCAAAAATTACTCAACATAATCTAACATTTGTTTTCCTTTTTATTTGTTTCTTCTGTGGTCTACTGTACAGACGCGAATTTACTTTTCTCAAAGTCTGAGGCTTTTGGTGTGAAAAGGCTTTTACATTTGCCAAAAATATAAATTTTTATATGAAAAACAAACAAGCAAGCCCTGCCAGATTTAAAAAGTAACGCAAATGTAAAGTAACGCATTGCTTTCCATAAAAAAGTAACTAAGTAATGTAATTAGTTACTTTTTTAGGGAGTAACTCAATATTGTAATGCATTACTTTTAGTAAGTAACTTTCCCCAACACTGCACGTAACATGTTTCTGATACAGAAAAATTAATTCATGCATTCATGACCTCTAGATAGGACTATTGTCATATTGTAATATTTATGGATCCAATGCTGTCTTGAACTGATGGCTGCAACATTTTAACAGAATATCTGCTTTAGTGCTTTACTTTTTGCACACTCCCTGAGTTAGGCCAAGTAAATGAACAAATTTCAATCACTGCCCTTATTAGCTCGTGTAAAATAAGTCATTTTATTTATAACACTTACTAAACTCACGGTCACTCTCCAGCAATGGTCATACTGTATGAGTCATTACTTTATACAATACATTACAAATTCACAAACAATAGCACAAAACATCATATTTGTACAGTGGTCAATGCTGCAACTGAAGGAATCGCATTCAAAAAGGAAAAAAGAAAAAAAAAGAAAGAAAAATACAGTATGACAGAGAATTATCAAGTGTTGATTGCTTATAGTTCTTCTCGTTCCATCATACAAAAAGCAACAATGCTGTGGATTTTTTTCTTAGTAATATGCACCAGATAAAGAGAAAATGCTTTTGATTCAGACATACCAGATATTTAATATATTTGAATCAGACATATCATACAAATTTTTAATGGTTGTATTTGAGTCTGAAATGATTAATAAACATTATCAACAATGAAGCTAATTAAAAATTGTATACAAATATTTTTAATTGTTGAATAGTTGTTTGATTTCATATGACCTATTGTAAAGTCTACAACAACATGGTCAATATGGAGCTGTAGCATAAAACTGTAATTCAGCCCTCCCGGATGCCAGTGCTTATAAGAACAGGTTAGAGCCCTTGACGTGAGTTGTTTGAAGGCTGTAGAGCATTACTGTCTTGTGTAAGAGTTTGGAACTCCATTAGCGAAGGGACCAAGGCTGCATTTACACTTCAAGTCTTAATGCACAAATCCAATCTTTTGACCATATCCGACTTCCTTGCCTGCCTGGTTACATTCACTTTAGACATGTGATATCTGGTATGTGATGTGTGTTTACATCAATTCCCACCCAAAATTACTGTCAGTGATCGCTTTACTATCCACATAATAGACCCAGTGGCATTGTTGTTAAAATTATATATATAGGCCTAATTCATGTCGAGTGGCTAGTTTTATTTGCCAGCATGGACAACAGCTGTCATGGATGTTTTGCAGCATAAAATTGAACAAATTAAAGAACGGAAAATTATGTTTTTCATCTGCTATTTTATCTACAGCTCGTCATTGTCATGATCTGGTCGGTGAGCTGCGGACCGCTCACCACCAGATGTCGCTCTTGCGTTTTGTCACGCACGGACTGCCACACTACACCCCGGACTACACTCCCCATCAGCCATTGCACTTCCTCCTGTCCAATCAGAGACTGTATAAATACCCCGGTCTTCCTGTCACTCCTCGCCGAGTATTGGATTGTATTGTTTATCTTTCATACGAAGCGTTTCTCCTAGTTTTCCCCGTCTAGTTACCTTGTTTGCCTGACCATGTCTTTGTCACGTCCCTTTAATAAAAGCTCGCATATGGATCCGCTCGCATCTCGTCTCATTCACCCCGTTACAGAATACTCGGCCCCAAGTCCGGTCAAACAACAGAGTCAAGTCAAACCAAAGCTCTTGTTCTCCACGAGTCAAGCCAAGTCACAGCTGTTCCTCATGAGTTAAGTCACGTTACAGCTGTCGTCCCTGAGCCAAGTCACGTCACAGCTGTCGTCCCTGAGCCAAGTCACGTTACAGCTGTTATTCCTGAAGCAAGCCAGGCCTCTGCAGATCCTCGTGAGTCAAGCCTAGTTGTCAGGTCCTGTCATAATGCAGCTTCCGTCTCCAGTCAAGCTTCAGCGTCCCGTCAAGCTTCAGCGTCCCGTCAAGCTTCAGCGTCCAGTCAAGCTCCCAAGTCCAGTCAAGCTTCCAAGTCCAGTCAAGCTTCCAAGTCCAGTCAAGCTTCCAAGTCCAGTCAAGCTTCCAAGTCCAGTCAAGCTTCCAAGTCGAGCAATGTCAAGGCGGCTGTTCCAGACTCAAGCCACGCCCCGCCTGACGGCCCAGACTCAAGCCACGCCCCGCCTGACGGCCCAGACTCAAGCCACCTTTCCTGAGCCCCCTGCCTGCCTTTTACCATGTCTTTGTCACGTCCTTACAATAAAAGTTTGCGAATGGATCCGCTCGTCTCTCGCCTCACTCCCTACGTTACAGAATACTCGGCCACTACAGGATCCAGCAACTTCTCATCCGGACGCCACGCAGGTATGAACACCACAAAACTGTTGTTAGCCCTCGAGCAGGGCACACGAACGCTCGAGGGCTACATCCAAGAATTTCTGGACATTGCCCATTACTCCGATCTCCCAGACTGTGTTTTAATAGATCTGTTTCACGAGGGCATGAATCAGCCGCTCAACTCACGGCTCCGTCGTGAGGCTCCGCGTTCTTCCCTTGAGCGTTTTCTGGATTATGTTTTGTTGTGTGTGGGATCGCCGTTTACTGTGGGTGTCGCGGAGGAGGAACGCGACAACGCGGTAATGGCGGCCACGCATCCCGCTGACGGAATGGTGGCCGCGCCGGAGCGCGAAGCCACGGACACATTTGCCGCCTGGATCGCTCGTGAGATGGCGGCCGTGTCGGAGCGCGCTCGAGCAATGGCGGCGAAAACAGAGCTCCGTCACGTCACAGCTGCCATGCCAGAGCCAAGTCACGCTGGAGCTGTGTTTCCTGCACCAAGTCAAGTCAGCGCTGCTCTTTCTAAGGCAAGTGAAATTAAAACTGTGTTTCCTGTGTCAAGTCAAGTCAGAGCTGTTGATACTATGTCAAGTCAAGTTACAGTTGTCGCTTCTGTCTCAAGTCAAATTACAGCCATCAATCCTGAGCCAGAGCCACTGCACAAGATGGCTGCCACGCCAGAGCCACTGCACAAGATGGCTGCCACGCCAGAGCCACTGCACAAGATGGCTGCCACGCCAGAGCCACTGCACAAGATGGCTGCCACGCCAGAGCCACTGCACAAGATGGCTGCCACGCCAGAGCCACTGCACAAGATGGCTGCCACGCCAGAGCCACTGCACAAGATGGGCGCTACGTCAAAGCCTGCTAACGCCTCGTCAGCCAAGCCACAGCCTGTTCACGTCATGTCTTTTGCACCCGAGTCTGCACCCATCATGGCCGCACTTCCTGACGCGGTTTCTGAGTCAAGTCACATAACAGCGGCTGTTCCTGAGTCAAGCAAAGTTGCAGCCGTGGTTCTTGAGTCCGGTCACGTCTCTCCTGACATCCCAAGACCACGGCTTATGATGGCCCACGTGCTGGACTCACCCCTAAGGGCCGTATGGGCAGCTAAAGTGGCGCTCCTTCACGTCGCGGCTGCTACCCCAGGGTCAAGTCAAGCTTCCAAGTCCGGTCAAGCAACTGAGTCAGGTCAAAGCACAGCTGCCGTTCTCCTTGAGTCAAGCCCAGTCACAGCTGTGCCCCACGAGTCAAGCCATGTTGTTCCTGAGTCAAGCCACGTTACAGCAGATCCCCACAAGCCAAGTGACGTCATCGCTGCTGCTCTTCCCTTAGTGGCAGTGGCCATGTGGTGTGTGTGGGCGGCCCACTGTGCTCCTGAGGACACGCCTGTTCCCAGGTCAGCACCAGAGCTCTCGTCTGATCACAAGCCTGCACCAGAGCTCTCGTCTGATCACAAGCCTGCACCAGAGCTCTCACCTGATCACAAGCCTGCTGCAGAGCTCCCATTTGATCACAGGCTTTCTTCAGAGGTCCCGTATGGTCTCAAGTCTGCTTCAGAGGCCTTCCCCGTCGGAGAAGCTGCGCCAATGCCTCCAGAGGTGTCGGCGCCGGCCGTAGAACCTCTTACGGAGGGGGCGTTAACCACCAAACTCTCTGCTTCTCCCTTTTTCCTGTCTGCATCCTCTGTCACTGTTCTCCCCAGGTCCCAGTCAATGACGCAGCCTCCTGTTCCGCCCGGAGGGCTGCTCCGCCTCCTGTTCCGCCCGGAGGGCTGCTCCGCCTCCTGTTCCGCCCGGAGGGCTGCTCCGCCTCCTGTTCTGCCCCGGAGGGCTGCTCCGCCTCCTGTTCCCCCCGGAGGGCTGCTCCGCCTCCTGTTCCGCCCCGGAGGGCTGCTCCGCCTCGGAGGGCTGCTCCGCCTCCTGTTCCGCCCGGAGGGCTGCTGCGGCTTCTCCCTCTATTCTGTCTGCCTCCTCTGTCCCTGCTCTCCCCAGGTCCCAGAGCGTGATGCAGATTCCTGTTGCGCCCGCAGGGCTGCTGCGCCTCCTACTCCGCCTCCGGCTCCACCCTGGAGGGCTCTAGTGCCACCTGTTCGGCCTCCGGCTCCGCCCTGGAGGGCTCTAGCGTCGCCTGCCCTGCCTCTGGCTCCACCCTGGAGGGCTCTTGCACTGCCTGCTCAGCCTCCGGCTCCGCCCTGGTGGGCTCTAGCGCCGCCTGTTCCGCCTCAGGCTCCGCCCTGGAGGGCTCCACCGGCTCCGCCCTGGAGGGCTCTAGCGTCGTCTGCTCTGCCTTCGGCTCCGCCCTGGAGGGCTCTAGCACCATCTGCTCCGCCCTGGAGGGCTCCACCGGCTCAGTCCTGGAGGGCTCTTGCATTGCCTGCTCCGCCTCCGGCTCCGCCCTGGAGGGCTCCGCTCTGCCGGTCCTGCCTCAATCACCGGGTCCTCCGCAGGGGCCTGGCCCTCCTACCCTCACCCTGTCTCGCTCCCTCCCCACCACTCCCATGGACTGTTGTTCTGTTGGAGCGTCTGGAAGCCGCTCTTTGGGGGGCTATGTCATGATCTGGTCGGTGAGCTGCGGACCGCTCACCACCAGATGTCGCTCTTGCGTTTTGTCACGCACGGACTGCCACACTACACCCCGGACTACACTCCCCATCAGCCATTGCACTTCCTCCTGTCCAATCAGAGACTGTATAAATACCCCGGTCTTCCTGTCACTCCTCGCCGAGTATTGGATTGTATTGTTTATCTTTCATACGAAGCGTTTCTCCTAGTTTTCCCCGTCTAGTTACCTTGTTTGCCTTGTTGTTTTGATCTCTCGCTTGTCTGACCACTCTCTTGCCTAGCCCCTCTCGGATAACGTTCGCCGCTGGATTGACCCTCGCCTGTTACGGTTTACTCTTGTCTCGCTGTCCATACACCTGTCTGCCGTTGTTCGACCCTGCCTGCCTTTTACCATGTCTTTGTCACGTCCTTACAATAAAAGTTTGCGAATGGATCCGCTCGTCTCTCGCCTCACTCCCTACGTTACAGTCATATGTAGAATTCTGAAATAAAATAAAATAGCGCTGTAAGATTATATTTATTTGAATTAATTCAGTAAATTAACTAGAGAGCGAGAACACGCAAGCGAGTAGCCCAGTAGTGAAGCTTGTTGGTTTAATTGCAAAGTTATGGCTTAATATGCTTTAATTGGTTTAATTACAAATTATCATATCATTGCTGAGAAATATAATGTAGCTTTTAGAAGCAAAGATGTATTTATAAAATTCTTGGGGCAAGGGTTAAAAACCAGCTCCTGAATGTTGTGAAATTTCTTACCTATATTTAAAGTTCCAGTATGAAAGAAAATTAATGACAAATGTCTTTGAAACAAACAAGCATGCTGAATAACACAAACTGAAAAAAAATAATGCATTGAATGAACAGTGCTTGAATAAAGTAAATACAAGCCATTAAAATGCAAGCACTGTTAATTAAATGCATTGTTTTTTTAAGTTTTTTTTTTGTTTTGTTTTTTCCCCCAGTTAGTGCAATTCAACATGCTTTTTTGTTTCAAATACATTTGTCATTAATTTTCTTCCATATTCCTGCCTCAATATTTATGGGAAAATATGTCGCACTCACATTGTGGTGGTTGGAGTACATTTTAACCCCGGGTATGTACATGCAAGTTTGTACTGTATATGCAAATGCATTGCAAGAACTTGTAACCCAAAATCACATGATCTTAAACAGATATTATTTTCTTGATGTTCCCTTCACTATCGGACTTCTGAAAAGGCCCTTCATGTAGAGATTGAGTTGTTCACTTTCGGTTCATTTTTTAAGAACTGAATTAAAATAGAGAGTGCTAGAGTTAGATGTGAGGAGATGTGTTTTTTTGGCTGATTCTTGAAGATGGCTAAGGACTCGGATTGAGTTGGGCAGGTCATTCTACCTTGAGGAAACATTTAATGTGGAAGTCTGTGAAAGTGATTTTGTGCGTCTTTGGGATTGCACAATAATGTGCTGTTCACTTGCAGAACACAAGCTTCTAGAGGCCACATAAGTCTGAAGTAATGAATTTAGGTAAAGGGATGCAGAGCCAGTGGTGGTTTTGTAGGCAAACATTAATGCCTTGAATTTTATGTGAGCAACTATTGGTAGCTAGTGCAAATTGATAAACAGAGGTGTGACGTTCATTGCATTTTAGCAATGTGGTCTGAAAGTCAGCTGATCACCAATCACAACTCAAAGGTTTCTGGCTGTTTTTGAAGGAGTTATGGTTGATGTGCCTAAATGGATGGTAAAAATTGTGATATAACGATGGGTTTGATGGAACCACAAGCAGCTCTGTCTTGGCAAGGTTGAGTTGACGGTCATGGTCCTTCATCCAGGAATGTCTGTTAAACAAGCTAAGATGTGAATCTTGCCAATAGGGTTGACAGGAGGATCTGGTGGTTAACCGTGTCAAAAGCAGCGGACAGATCCAGCAAGATTTTGAATCCGTTCTTGCCAGTCTTAGGGCTTCAACAACTGAGAGCAAAGCAGTCTCGGTTAAATGTCCACTTCTGAAACCAGACTGAACAATTTTTTTCAAGGAAAAATATTTTTTGAAAGGAAAAGTAAAACAAATAAGTCACGTAGCCTATTAGTCACATTTTATTACATTCAGAAATAATACCACCAGCAAGCCTACAGCATATGTTATAATACCAACATTGTATAAACACATAGCCTAAGATATTTTAGTTCCCCTCACTCTACAACAAATCCTTTAAATTTAACCATATTCAGAACAGACCAAGAATGAAAAAAATGCATAAATAAACATTATATATATATATATATATATATATATATATTCTAATGAATAAATATAATATCATGCAGTATATAATATAACAATACAGGCCTAGCTATAAACAAGCCAAAAAAATTATTCATGGACTCATGTACCACTCTCATTCAGCACAAAACCAAATATTTCCATATTCACAATCTATCTGAAGCCAAACCACTATTTCTTAAATGAACTATTGTAACTTTTTTATCTGTTTGGGTGATTCTATGTTTTATTTCAATAATGAACAGCTGCAATTGCTATTTGCAATGATGTGCACATAAGGCACCAGTGCGATCAAATAGCTGAAACATAAAATACTAAATTTTTAGCCATACAGTAGGGCACAATTTGAAACTGCAAAGTGTTAACAGTTTGAAGATTCAAGAATATTAAAGATTATTAGATTTTTTTATAAAGTGAACACTGTTACTAGTCTGCCTTACAAACTAAAATCAGGGTGCCCAATCCGGAGATGGCAAAAAAGGTGAGGGTGACCAAGTGACCAAAGTGGCCGGGCCCCGTGGCGCTGAAGCTGCGCGTACCCCTGGTACGTGAGATGACGGAGGGGGGTACACGAAAAAAAAAAAATGCAGAGCTTTGGCATTCATTTAATTCTGTCCATTTAATTTATAACTCCTAAGCCACCCACCACAGACTTAGGTGTATATCTTATATCATGAAAATCCTTTGCTCAAGACAAAATAGTAATTATCAATAATAATCAAAAAAGTTAAATTTTTGACTCACCGTCACAAAGGGATGGCAAAATGTTTAAAAGAGGCGGGGCCACAGAATAGATATTTACACCAAACTTGATATACATATGTAAGACCACATGAAAAAACCTGTGGAGTTTAGTCACTGTGTGGTGCTGTTAAAGGGAGAAAAAAAAGGTTATATCTATGCAATCTTTCGTCCAAATGACTTGAACATTGGCATGCAGCGTCTGTGTCCAAAGTGACACAACTGTCTATTAAGACATTTGCGTATCTCGAAAAACATGGCTGCCAACAGCCAATGAACTTTAAGTACCTGTTAGACAAGGTTAATGAGGGTTGATCAGAACAAAACTTGGTAGGCCTGTTTGACTAATGGCCCTAAAGGTCTGTGAGAAATTTGAAAGAAACTGACCACTGGGGGTGTCATCGAAGGGGGAAAAAGCCCTCTGTATTTAGTTTAATTTTAAGTTTTTCATTTATTTTGAAATTTTTATTTCAGTTTATGAAAATGTTTTTGATCAATTTATTTCATTCATGTGTATAGACATAACTGTACTACACAAATCTCTAACTAGTAGTATGAACACATTTTTATAGTGAGGTTTGCCTTAGTAAATACCTCTAGTAAGAAAAACAATACCTGCAGTGGGAACTTAATAAATACTGCAATGGAACATTTCTCTGAGGGTTTTAGAAAACAAATACTTGACTAGAATGTGTCAGCACTTTCCACGGCAATAAATGTACATAGAACCACCATGTTATAAATGTTCTTTACGCAAGCCTAATGAAATCTGTGTACATAATATACAAGTGCATTTAATGGATGAGGGTAGAATATTAATAATCCCTGGAGTATTTTTTTACATTGACTGTTCATTAGCATCCTGTTTTCTCTGCTCCATTAGCTTTACATTATTCTCTGACTGTCTACAGCCAAATTAGCAGTAAACTCCAACAACACCAGCTCAATAAACCACCTGTGGAGGTATTGATATATAATTTTTTCAATCCCCTGCCTCATTAAAACCAATGCTTTCAATGACTTGCACAAACTCTCAATAATCACTGTCTAATTCTTCTAAACAAACCTGCAGCTGCTGCTCTCTGCTGAAACCCTGCAAAGTAAACTTCATAAACAGATTGAGGGCATAATCGATAAAGCCATTGAGTTTTGCTTAAACTTCCACATATCGTCCACATCTCAAATGATTTTATCATTGTGTTTCTATTTCATTGGCTGTGAACCTTCTCTTCCCTCAGTGTCACATCTGATCAATCCTGGAGTTATGGGCCAGTGCTCAAGTGTTCTGGGCACTCATAAAGATTCACTTAATAGATTTTTCTGTTGGCACAGGAACCACAATAGAATCTCACCTTTGCACCGGGAGGTGCTCCTTCTGAAAAGATGCTTTGTTTACTTATGAACCAGTCAGTTGTGGCACCACATAAAATGCTTTGGAGTGTGTCCAATCAAAGACAATATCTCTGCTGAGTGACTGCTGGCTGACAAGTTGGCAAACTTTCAAAATACACTGTCAAATCATTAGTTTAGTCAGTATTTTTCCTGAAGCAATATTCAAACCTGCTTAAAACAAGAATACTTCAGAGGAAACCACTGTTTAAAAAGTACACTTAAGCAACATTTACAATATAAATTTATATTTACTTCAATTAGTTGAACTTAAAGGAATAGTTTACTTAAAAATGAACATTTGCTCACTCTCAGGCCATCCAAGATGTTGATGAGGTTTTTCTTTATTGAAACAGATTTGGAGAAATTTTGCATTAATTCACTTACTTGCCAATGGATACTCTGCAGTGAATGGATGCCATCAGAACAAGAGTACAAACAGCTGATAAAAGCATCATAATAAACCACAAGTAATCGACACAACTTCATCAGTTAACATCTTATGAAGCAAAACACAGTGTGCTTGCAATAAACAAATCCATCTAGATGTTTTTAACTTCAAACGGTTGCTTCCAGCTAATATATCAAACCATAATATTGCTTTCTCCAGTGGGAAAAATTGTCCCATTTGAATCAGAGGACAAATATGCAAAGATTTTGGATACTATTTTGGCCAGCAACAGTTTAAAGTTAATATGCCTTATAGATGGATTGTTTGTTACAAACATGTAGTTCACAAGATGGACTTCACAAGATGGACAGGCAGAGAACTTTAGAACCGGATAGAGGAGGTCCAGAAAGGTGGTTGTCACAGTGAGTGAGAAATATTAACCATGGGCCATGCATTGTAAAAACAAAGAAGCAGAGCAAAGTCTACAAGCAAAAACAATCCATAACAAAACCCAAATCAATATTGGGTTGGCTTTTTAAGAGATGGCGAGAACTCAGATGTTTGAATCGATTAAAATACGTCCTGATATGGCTTCTTTTGCACTCAACAGGTAAGATACTTAAGATACTCAACCAATAGGCAGAGTAACATGAGTTGTTGTATATCATTAGATATTGTGCAGAGTCATTTCATTATGGGTTGTTGTAGTGCTGTGCTAAATTTTATTTTTTAAGGATGGACAGCATCTAAACTTGTTATGTATTGAGCCTATGCATTGATTGTGTTTTATCCACTGTTCCATGCTCAAGGCCTGTTACGACTGCAGTTTCAGTGTGAAAATGTATCCTTTTCTTCCAGTGTTGCTTATAACAGCTTTTTTGTCACTCTTTATTTATTGCCATTGTGGAGAGATTACATGAAACAATGGGAAACAGGATTACAGAAATGTAAAAAAAAAAAGGATAGGTTAAGAAAAATAAACTTAAATCAAAATATATTGTAGAAAGGGTTATACTTTATTTTACAGTGCATGCACTTACTTGTACTCACACCTAAGAAAGTATAGTAGATACAGAAAGTATAGGGGTAGATTCAGGGTGGATTAGTACCCAGTTATTATGTAAAATAAAGTGCTACCATAAAAGTACATAGTTTTAATCATTGAGTAAATTAAATGTTTATATATATATATATATATATATATATATATATTACAGGAAAAAGATAGGAATGTAACCAGAAACAGAAATTAAATCAAAATTAATAGTTTCAAACATACACACTTTTTTGAAATTAACCAGTTATTAACATTTTTTTTGTTCTGTTTAGTATTATAATTTTGTAATTAAGCAGACACAAATTCAAATACTACAGCCTATGAGTTATGTCACTAACCATTAAACATTAGGCCTACATCTAAGTGAAAATGAATGGCAGGAAATGTGTTTCGAAACCAGCAAAAATTGCAGAATAGTGTAGAACAAGGATTCACACAAGGTTACATCCTGCATAGTGGCACTTCTGAGAACGGAGAAAATAGAATAAAACTATATAAATAATAAAAAATAATAATATAGGCCTATACATGAAATATATTTCACTTAAATCATTTAACAAAACAAAAGAAAAAAAAATAGTGCTGAGGTTCGGTACATGTGATGTGCTTCGAAGTTCACGGAAAGGAAACCAAGATGGCAGAAATTAAGCAGCAGCCTGCTTGTTTTCTTTATTCTTTCTATTTTGCAAAAGGCTTTACAGTTTAGAATGACATGTTGCTTCTATCTGTATGACCATACAGTAAATTACTGGATAAGGCTAATACACGGGGGAATTTTTTGAGCAATGTTTCTGGGCAACTTTGGGCAATGTTGCTTTCAGTGGGCAACCAGGTGAGACACAGGGCCCATGACTGATCTAAATGTTCCAGCTGCTCAAAAATAGATGCCCAGCAAAACTGCTCAAAAAGTTGTCCCATGTATCATCAGCCTAACAGCTTCCTCTCTTAGAAGGGAAAACAATGCAGTGATCGCACCTTACATGCTCAGTCAATGTCTCATGAAAGTACCACAAGTTTCTGTTTCTATTTACTGTACTATTTATACACAAAAATTGATCATGCATATGGCGTGCATATGATATGCAATGGTTAGGATTAGGGGTGTGGAGTAGGTGCATATTATATGTACGACAAAACTTGTCCCATGTATCATCAGCCTAACAGCTTCCTCTCTTAGAAGGGAAAACAATGCAGTGATCGCACCTTACATGCTCAGTCAATGTCTCATGACAGTACCACAAGTTTCTGTTTCTATTTACTGTACTATTTATACACAAAAATTGATCATGCATATGGCGTGCATATGATATGCAATGGTTAGGATTAGGGGTGTGGAGTAGGTGCATATTATATGTACGCCAAAACTGCGTATCATATGCACGTGAAAAGTGTGTATTATATGCATGCCAAACACATCATATGCACGCCAAAGTCAATTTCTGTGTATGAATAGCACACCAAATAGAAAAAGAAAATCATCCATATGTGACCCTGGACCACAAAACTTTCAAAATTGAGATTATTATAAATAATCTGAAAGCTCAATAAATAAGATTTCCATTGATGTATGGTTTGTTAGGATAGGACAATATTTGGCCGAGATACAACTATTTGAAAATCTAAAATCGGAGGGTGCAAAAAAATCAAAATACTGAGAAAATCACCTTTAAAGTTGTCCAAATGAAGTTCTTAACAATGCATATTACTAATCAAAAATTAAGTTTTGATATATTTACAGTAGGAATTTTACAAGTTATCTTCATGGAACATGATCTTTACTTAATATCCTAATGATTTTCGGCATAAAAGAAAAAAATCAATAATTTTGACCCATACAATGTATTTTTGGCTATTGCTACAAATATACCAGTGACTTAAGACTGGTTTTGTGGTCCAGGGTCACATATATATCGTGAATATGGAAACATTTAGATTTGTGCCGAATGAGAGAGGTAGGCTTCAGTTTCACTTTAAATTAATTAATCTTGTATTGACGTTTATATAGCCTAAATACTGTTATCTTTACAGGATTTGTTGTGAAGAGATTTGTGTTGTTTTTTTTAACCACACAGCAAACATTTTTAAATATCTTCATAAAAATATAATAATAATAATAATAATAATAATAATAATAATTATTATTATAATTTATTTAAAGAGTTGACAGTTTTTCCTTTCATTTAATACATTTTGCCAACAATTATGCTGTACTGGCAATGACTAGACTCAAGATACAAGACTAATATTCTCTTTGTGTTTAATAATAATAATAATAATAATAATAATAATTATTATTATTATAGATATTTGATATATTATTATTATTATTATTATTATTATTATTAGGAGAGAAAAAAGTTAAACGAATAATGTTTATTTGGATGTTTTTCAGTCCTGCTGGAAAACAAGAAAAAAATTGCTACTGTAATACTAAAGCTTATGAAGTTTCACCCTGGAGCTAAATATGGAAGGGGCTGTATCCAGGGAAGTGTAGTGCATTGACTGAATTGAGCTCCACATTAGTGTGAGTAAATCACAGGCAGAACTGCAGGTCGCTATGACTGTAAATGCTTAGAGTGTGGTCAGTACACAACAGCTTGTTACCTCTGATTAATGGACACAACAAGGTACCATCCGTTAACGGCAATGCAGGCAACTGTGTCCGAGAAACACCGCTGCAGGTGGCCAAAAGAGGGAAAATTGCAACTCTCTGTCTGCAGCCAATAGCACATTAGAATCAGACCAACTTACAACAAGATTCTCAGTGGACACTTTACTGTGACTTACATTGTTGAAAAAGGATGTGTTTTTTTTTTTCTTTCTGTGCAAGTGTCATGGCTGTAACCTCTGTAGTTTTTGCCGTATTTCTGTGTTGTAGGGTGAATACAGTAGTTTTCTGAAGCCAGATTCACGAACATATTCTTAAGAAATAAGTTAACAAATTTCTTAAGATAAACTCCACAAAGTTCTTAAGAATGTTCTTAAGTGTAATTCTTGAAAAATTCTTAAGTTCTCAAATATGTTCTTAAGAACATTTACATTTTTTTTCTTAAGAAGAAAATTGGCTATTTGTCTTAATTTTAGTGAATACATGGCTGAAGACAGCAAGACACACTGATAAACTGTCACTTCAAGGATCAACTTTTGCCCTTCTTGCAGATTACGCTACCCTAATAATCATAAGTGCACACACTATTACTGACCAGCTTAACTGGTGCTTGGCTTCACGTTTTTATGCGCCCTTTTTTTTTTTGAGAAGAGCCACCCTGTCTCAAGCTACAGCGATCTGTTTAATTCGTCTTTGTGTTGTTTTTGCACACTCATCCGAATGAATGCTTCCGGTATGTGTGTCCACACTGCTACAGTAAACATGTCCTGCACATTCAAATGTGTTAAATACTGCCAAAGATTGTCGTATTTATAGGCTAAAATTAAAAACCTTCAATTAAAACTTCCTACTTGAGTCATTTTTGTAGAATTGCTACTGAGTTTTGCAGTCAGCAAAGGTAGTGTCATACATAGGCTAATCACGACTGATTGTTTACATTATCAGTCATTGCTGTCACTTCAGAAAACTTGTGCACCTCCCTATTAATAGTCCTCGTATTAAATGTAGCTAATAGTGTTGTAATGCTTAAATATAATTATTAATTTGAAATAACCCAATTAAATAATTAACTATTATTATATTAACCATTAAATAATTCTTACTATTTGGGATTTAAAACAAGTATGGGGCTATCCTAACTTTAAGAAGTTATTTACGATGATTTTTAAGAAGATTCTTTTTAAGAATTTGTATTCTTCTTAAGTTTTGTGCAAAAAGATAAGAATATTCTTAAGAACAATTTTTGGGAATACAAAATATTCTTAGTTAACTTGGTAGTAATGGCTAACGCCATACATAGATTTATTTGGTTATGGTAAATTTAAATTTTGTTGTTTATGTGTGCTTTGTGACATTTTCTATAATAAGTGTAATGTATTTTTGTATTTAAATATTATGTGATAAACAGTGTTGGGAAAAGTTACTTAAAATTATTTAATTGCGATATTGTGTTACTCCCTAAAAAAGTAACTAATTGTGTTACTTTTATGGGAATTAATGCTAATGCTTTTACATTACATTACTTTTCTTCATCTGGGTTGGGCTTGCTTGTTTGTTTTTAATATAAACACATTGTATTTTTGGCAGTATAAAATCACTTTCACACCAAAAGTTAAATCAAAAAGACTTGGGTTGAAGGAAATGTAAAATCCTGTCTGTACAGTAGAGGGCTTAGATCAAACAAACCATTCAAACCATCCATTTGGGATTGCATAAAGAATAGGATGTAGAAGAAGAAGAAGAAAAAAAAAAAATCAACACTACAAACGCAAATGATATGTTCATCTGAAGTCACATTTGCTTACTGGCTTATTGGTAAATAAAATGGGATTACATACATAAGGAATATTTGTTTTTTTTAACATTAACATTGCAGGTTTGCATTTCACTGCTCAATTCATTATGAGGAATACTAAATCTGTTTAATATATTTTATTTAATATATTTAATTATTGCAGGTTTGTATTTCACTGTTTTTAAGTCACTTTGAGGAATATTGAATCGTTTTAATATATTTGCCTGTGTTACATCACAGATCTTACAATAAACCTTCATCACAGTCTGTCATCATATCCGGATCCAGTTTGTAATGTAATCAAATTTCTGCTTGCATTATTATCAACTGGCGGTTTCAAACGGTTTATTTAGCCTTACACAATACCCAACCATGTGTGTAGTCTTCCATTTTAATGTGCAACATTATGTGAGCAAGGTGATTGTCGGAATTGCTGGTGTTGGCATGCTGCTCAAGTTACTGCTGGAAGAATAATCAGACTATACCACTTAAATCTTATATTGCACTGTATTCATTTTGTGTCTGTGCTTTCTTTTCAGTTGTCAGTGCCACCCTGTGTGTTGCCACAGTTATCCCTATTTGTTGTCATAGTGACTTATTAACCTCGCCCTCCTTGTTACCCTGTACATATATACCCCTGTGTTTGCCTTGTTCAGTGTCAGTTGTTGTTTTCTCTGTGTATGGTTATATCTTGGTTTCCTGGTCTGTGTTCCCGTGCTGTGATTTACCCGTGTTTCTCCATTTTGTCATCAAAATCTGCCATCATACCCAGCATTACACTAATAATTAAATTAAAAATAAATGTTCTTTATATTCATTTATTCAAAAATGGGCCTGTATTTATTGTTGGTCCTGTATTTATTGTGTTCGCACCATAGTCCGGTGCCTTTAGCAACTGCCGCACCAAAGGTCAGTTTGGAAAGTAGTTAGTTAGTTAGTTAGTTATTAAGCACATTTAAAAACAACCTGACGCTTGACCAAAGTGCTGTACAGAACATCAAAAAACAATACATAAAATAGAGAATTGCCATCAGCAAAATAAAATACACACAATAAAATTCATTTGTTAAATAAATGCCATGGATAAAAAAAATACAATTTAAAGATTAGATTAAACACAGAAAATCACTTAGTCCATACAGCAGAATTGAGTGTAGGATTTTTAAATAAAATGGCAACACTAAATAAATTCTTAGGATGTTTACCTCCACAAAGTCTGTTCAACTTTAGGCAACCTCTAACACACATTCAACATCACATATGAGTTTAGATGAACAGACCTTCCGTTAGGGAGATAACATCATCTGCAGTAGGGCCATTTGTCATTGCTACAGTGAGCATGAAGCTCTGGATACGTGAGTATGTGCATTTGAACAAAAGAGAAAAGAATAGCTTCTGGGAGAGAAGAAATATTTACTGTACAGAGGCATTTCACATCATATTTGATTGAATTCTTCAATTAGAGCATTAATTTGGCACAAAACCAATAAGGATATAAATTAATTTAACATTTTGTAATAAATGCAACTACTACTACAACAACAACAACAACAACACTAGGACACAAATTTATATTGCTAAAATATTACATTTATATTGAAATGGTAATAACCCACTTTTATTATTTTTTGTAAGAGAAAATGACTGTTATAAGGCTAAATGATCTCTCAAATAATTAAAAATTCCAAGAAAATGTATATATATATATATATATATATATATATATAAATATAAAATAAAATAAAATAAAAATGTCACAGAAATGGTGACAGAATGCCCCCTCCCAGAAGGTGTGACTTCGCGCCATAAGGAGAGGAGGATGATGAAGGGATGGTGAAAAGGGGCTGGTGGAGGAAATGACCAGGGAGGAGCAGATGGAGGGAGGAGCCAGGGCAGAGCTGATGAAGGAAGGACGCAGGGAGGAGCAGACGGAGGAAGGAACCAGGACGAAGCCTGGAGCAGGAAGAGATAGGAGACACCCCAGAGCCCAGCCAGGAAGATGTCCCATGGTATAGCTGATGGAAGGAGGAGCCATAGTGGAGGAAGGGCTGACGATTCCAAGGGGCCGACTGACGGAGGCAGAGCCGGTGGTATTGGAGCCCAGGGTTGAGACGGAAAGCCACAGAGCCAGGGTGACGGAAAGGATCCGGAGGGCCAAGGCGGAGCAGACGGCTCATCTGAGGCGCAGGCGGGGATCCAGAAGGCCACAGTGGAGCGGGAGTGACAGAGGACTAAGGTAGAGCTGGAGGGAGGGAGGAGCCCAGCGGAGCCAGAGGGTTGAGGTGAAGCCAGAGGAGAGTAGTCCCAAGTCAAAGGCAGAGCCGGAAGACAAGGAAGCCCAGCAGAGCTGGTGGACTGAGGGGCACGGTGGAGATGAGGGGGCTATAAGTCATGGTTGCCTCGCTGGGTTGACGGGCCCAGGCAGACACCCGGGATCCTCCGGTCACAATGGACCTGGAGACTGACAGACCCAAAGCGAATCCGCTCCACAGATGGGAAGATGAGGATGAGCTTAGGGACTGGGGCAGAAGATGGTACACCGCATATAAGAGAAGGTGGGAGAGGGAGGCTGGGTGGGAGTTGGATGATGTATGCTACCCACACACCAAATAGCAACTCACAGACAGGGAAACGGCCTCCCTGGTCATGACAGGGGTAAAAGACAGTTCAGGACAGACAGACGGTTTAGACAGACAGGACAGACCTCCATGGTCGTTTCAGGATAGACAGGGAGTCCATAAATGGCCTCCTTTGCCGGAACAGGACAGGCAAACAGTGCATACGATAAGAGAAGACTGGGTATGTCCAAATAAAAGTCCCCTGAGTCCTGCCTCAGCTCACCCTCATCGGTGGAACAGTGGGTGGGGCTTTCCTCCACACCCTCGCTCTCCACTGTCATCCTCTGTGGCATGCAATGTTGTTGGCTCACACACCTGGTGAGACATCAAATGAGGCTCTGGCTCCAGGGCGATCCTTAGGTCTGTCACTCCTCTTGGCGATGGTTTGTCGGTTGCTGGCTCTATCTGCGGTGGGCTCTGATTGATGCTCCAGGATGCAGCTGGGTGGTGTTTGGCTGGGCTCTGGGTCTGGAGTGGAGCTGGTGTCATTGTTTGCTGGTTTGAAGGCCAGTGATGATCCACATGACACCAGCACCCACTCTACATAGTCCACAAAGCTCCCTCGAGGGCCCTCCCCAGACAACTGCGCACGTGTAATAGAATTCAGTCCAGCGTGCAGGAATGTGCTCAAGCAATCGTCTGGGAAGGTGGTCCGATGTGTGAGACCAAGGAACTTATGCTCCTCAAGGGAGCGGTTCCCCTGTTCCAGGCAAAACAGGGTGACGACGGCAAAGAGATCCATAAAGAAAACAAAATACATACACTGAGCAAAAAACAAAAATAAAACAAAATCATAGGCAATCGCGTGAAGTTTTTTCGGTACAGTCTTCTGTCACAGGGGGCTGCTGTGCATTACACGAGTGCACAAAGATGAGGGGAAAAGGTAATCTTTAATAAATCCAAAGGGCAATAATCCACAAAGAGAGCCCAGCAACACATCTACACAACAGACATAGACTCAAGACCAGACAATCAGGAACAGAAGGAGAGCAACTTAAATACACAAGCAAATGAGGACACTAATGACACACAACTGAACAGAATGATGAAATCAAATCAACAACTATGACAATGGGGAAAAGGTGCAAACTGAATATTCTAAATAACAGAATCTGTGACAATATTACACATCAAAACACATTTTAACTATCATAAAATTGCAATAATGATACTTGGTTTGCTTGTGTGCTCATAATGTCATGAGGTTTAACAAGACATGACGTGACACATAGCACCAATGTTATGTACTCAGTGTGAAAATCTAATCTTACTTGGTAACCAGAGACAAGTTGAATTATTTTACCAGTTTCTCAGTCTATGTTTGTGACTCTTAACTATGGTTTATCTGCATTTATAGACTTTTTATCATTCGCTTACCATGATCATCTGACAGAATTCTAATGGCCACTCAGAACAGCAAATTTCCCATTCAGCCATGATAAACCGGTGAAATGTGGGGGCTATATTTCATCTTTAAAGGAATCTCCTGTACCACATTTCACAGACCGTTAATCTCCATCATCCCAACAAATGCACTGAGATTAAAGTCCTTAGAAAAGGAGCTAATTGAATGAGTCTATAGATTCAGTTTGCAGATTTAATTACTGGCAATGTTAAATCCTGTATGCTGTGAAGATATTTTTATAAATATTAAATAGTAATTCGATTTTATAATTTTATGCTGTTTTTTTCAATATGAAACACTGAAAAACAAGACAATACTGATTATTTATTTATTTTGCAAGACACTAAATAAATAAATAAATAAAAAAAAATAAAGTAAAAATAAACTACAAAAACAAATTACCTAGAAAACAACTTCCACTGCTGTGAGTCTTTAATTGAGGATAATCTATGCATGTTAATTACAATTAGACCATAGATTCTGACTGCTAATATCATTATCCTGCGGGCTGCTGCTAACTGTGAATGTACTGGTGAGAGGAAGTGCTACAAGCACAATCTGACACATTCAGCAAATTCCCTGTCATGGTTTGTTTAGATTATCACAGTGGAGCACTGTTATGTCTCATCTCAGGTTCTCAACATCACTCATGTTTTCCAATCATCCTCCAATAGGACTCTGGGATAGGGAACTGGGGTAAATGACAATGGTTTCAAGTCTGACAAACCATGCTGTCAAAATTTTGTGCAGTCTGTGCTTTGTTTGATTAAATGTACTCCTGTAATAAAAGTGATACAGTGACTGAAGATCCCAAATTAATTACTTATAATTGCTGGCAGCTGAAAGCTACAGAAATGTCAATAAGGATGAACTAAGCATGAACGTTAGAAAGCTCAATGTTGCAGAATTCCTAACATTTACAAGTTCTACACATTATATAAATACACATATATACACATAAATATTAAATATTTATAGTGTCAGCCTTAATATTTCCTTATGCCCTCAGAAACCATTAAATAAAAGATTATACAAAAAATAAATAAATAAATAAATAAAAAAATAATAATAAATGAATGACTGCATATGGCCATTTTTTAAAACCATCTAACATTTTAATGTAATATTGCCTAATTACTCATACTCATTTATGACACTCAAAGCTTAATATAGCATCTCTTGGGATTGACTTTGGTACCCAAGCAAATTGCTTTCCCCATTCACATCTGATTGTTAAAATTAATGAAGAATAACATTCATCTCAGACTAATATAATACTCCAGGGGAAACATCAGTGCAAGGCTGTCACTGTTTTAGATATAAATAACTCTCTCATATCGGTCTTAGTGTAAAATATTGCAGCCTTTTCATTAGTAAATTCAAATGCTTGGCATTTTAGTATCCTGTGTTAGGTGACAGTTTCCTGAATTTAGTTTAATTTAAAGGCACAAAAACAAAATGACTGGCTCAGTAAAATAGTCAGGGTCTTTCCATTTACATGTTTGAGCTCCTACTGAAATAAAGCAGCAAGCCTGAGCAGATGTTGCATGGTTTGTCCTAATTTGCTCTTATTGCAGTTCCTGTGGAGCTGAACAAAATGCGAACTGAATTTCACAGCTCTCCCACCCCTCATGAGACATTTTGAATTTCCTTCCTTGCTCTGTATTCTTTTATATCGGAGCCGACACTGATACTATGCCAGTCTCTCATCAGATGAAGTACTGCTTATCTTAAAAGAGTTGCAAAATACTATAATCAAATGTCTCCAGCTGGGACTGACTCTCCTCTGCATTACAAGTGCATGAAAGAAAAGTGAGTGAATGAAAAGAAAAGTTTTTTTCAGTAAGAATTTTTCATGTCCTTGAAGATTTTAAGGTTGGAAAAATTTAAAGAATGTTTTATGAAACTATGATTCATCCCATTTAGTGATTGTATATGTGTATGCATTTATTTGTGCATACACTGTTAAAAATAAAGCCTCCAATTAGAAGCAAAAGGGCTACATAGCATAGCAGAACCTTTTTTAAGTTCCACAAGGAGCTTTACTCTCTAGTTCACTGGAAAACACACTTTGTACTAGCGTCTCAAAGAAGCCAGAAGATGTCACAATATCACAGTTATGGAAACATAGGGGTAAATGCAATCTTTCTCCGTACTATACCCTTAATTAACATGATGACCCATTTTGTGAACTTTTCTATATTTCTGCATAAATATGACCTAAAACATAAATTTTTCTTACATGTCCTGAAAGTAGACAGAGAGAACCCAATCAAACAAATGAAATATATATATATATATATATATATATATATATATTATATTCTTTGTCATTTATTTAAGAAAAAAATATCCAGTATGTGAATCTCTAGGATTCACTGTTAAATTGAAGATGAAATTAGAGTCCATCTGTTCAGAGGTATTTTCATTCAGTGGAATGACTATCAGGTGTCATTGCCTGCCCTTTTTTATTCAAAGAACAGGGATCTATCAAAGTCTGATCATGTTTGTGGAAGTAAATCATGGCATGAACAAAGGAGATCTCTGAGGACCTCAGAAAAAGAGATGTTGTTGCACATCAGGCTGGAAGAGGTTACAAAACAATCTCTAATGAGTTTGGACTCCACAAATCCACAGTCACAGACTGTGCACAAATGGTGAAAATTCAAGACCACTGTGTTAGCAATGGTCGACCAACAAGGATCACTCCGAAAGCAAGATGTGTAATAGTCTGGAGAACACTAGGAGAACATAAACAACCATGGAGTACATGGCAGAGTTGCAAGGAGAAAGCCACTGCTCTCCAAAATGGACATCGTTGCCTGTCTGCAGTTTGCTAAAGATCATGTGGACAAACCAGAGGACTACTGGAGAAATGTTTTGTGGACGGATGAGACCAAAATAGAACTTTTTGATTAAAATAAGAAGCGTTATGTTTGAAGAAAAAAAACGCACTGCATCTGTGAAACATGGTGGAGATAGTATCATGGCAGCCATATCACCCTGTAGCCCAAGACTGGTCACCCACTGAAGCTAAGCAAGGTTGAGCCTGGTCAGTACCTAGATGGGAGACTTCACCGTCCTTTGGATAAGACGTTAAACCGTGGTCCTGACTTGAAAAGAGTAGGGGTGTGACCTCGGCATCCTGGCCAAATCTGCCCAGTTGCCAAATTTGTTTTGCTGTGTCTGAGAAAGAACGACTTGCTATCATTGATGGAACAATGGATTCTGAATTATACCAGAAATTTCTAAAGGAAAATTCAGGACATTTGCCCGAGAAGTGTCTCAAGAGAAAGTGGGCCATGCAGCAAGACAACGACCCCTATCAGACAAGTCGTTTTACCAAATAATGGTTAAAGAAGAACAAAAGTAATGTTTAGGAATGGCCGAGTCAAAGTCCGGACCTTAAACTAATTGAAATATTGTGGTAGGACCTGAAGCAAGCAGTTCGTAGGAGGAAACCCATCAACATCACAGAGTTTAAGTGGTTCTGTACTGAGGAATAGACTAACATTCCTACAAGATGTTGAGCAGGACTGATCAGCAGTTACAAGATACTTTACCTGCAGCTATTGCTGCAAAATGGGGATCATTCTTCTCAACAAATACATGACAAAGAAAATATTTTTGTCTCATTTGTTTGATTGGGTTCTACTCTCAGAACTGACCCAGAAAATCTGATGACATTTGAAAGCAGAAATATGAAAAGTTCACAATTTTTTAAGCAGCACCATACATACATGATGGTTGGACCACATGACTTTAATTTGCTGGATGAAAATGTTCAAATATTAATAAGCAGTAATGCAGTTATGTTAAAATGTTTTATTTCTAAAAAATAAAAGAATATTCAAAACGTTTCATTAAATAACTTTATTTTATGTTTCTTCTTCATTATGATTGTATGTGGTTAGGTCTATGCCCTAAAAGTATCAAAATTTAATTAAAAACTGGAATAACACGTTTATTCAAGTCAATGGAAAAAATGCAACAGAAAGAATGCAAAAACAAATATTAGAGGGAATGTTGTTCCTTGTAGTCTTGCCTTATAAAGTTACATTCCAAGTTCATCAGATGTTTTGATGGCAGCTGATGTTGTGTTTACCCTAGACTCACTCTCAGCTGTCATGGCATTAGAGCGTAGGCTTATTACATGACAGAAGCTCTCAGGATTGATTTTAAGCTATACACTCATAAAAGGAGACATAAGCATTAATCTAAGTATTAGAGTAACAGGATATTCCTGACCTTAAAATGTGCACATCGTCCCAGTGTGGTCCACAAAATGTGTTCATTGGAATTCAGATGCCTGGCATCACTCTAGGAACACCCGAGATAAAATCCAAAAAAGAAACATCCAATTCAAAATACCCCTGTTCTCAGTGTAGTCCGTGCTGAGCTGGAGTGGATGTAAGGTAATGAACTGTGGCTTAGGAAAAATCATTGAGGGAAAAAATGGATGTACACAGGCTTGAGTAATCACTTTAAAGGAAGTTTAGGGCTACCCCTGAGACAAGCACAGTGCCGTGATCAAGTACGGCACAAAACAACCTTGAAATTCTTCTTTTTCTTTTTTTCTTTCTTTCTTTCTTTCTTTCTTTCTTTCTTTCTTTTTTTTATACAAAAGTTATACAAAAAATAAAAAAATAAAATAACACAAATATATGAAGAGTTCAGATGCAAAAGCCTCTAAATCCATCTGATGTTTTTTTTTTTTAAATTAGCATTTCTTTCTGGCTACTTTGTATAGGTTTCTATGTAAGTACTGGTACTTCTGATTGGGCTGAGGCTGGAATTTAGGGAGTTCGAAGTAAAAGTATATGATGGACGTATAATATGTGTCAGGAGCATTCACTCATTATCATTATCTCATTTTTGACCGAGATGGCTTTTAGCTGGTTTTGCATCTGAACTCTTCATATATTCTCACCATCTGGGTTTTAATGTGAAAAGCACTGCCAAGTGCTTCTTGTTTTCATGCCAAATGTGACAAGAAACTGAGGGGCCTTTTCATAACTGATTCTTTTAACATTCTTTCAACATTTCTAATACGGCTTGTGGATAACTGGGGAACAGTACAATACAGTATTTTTCTGTATATACTTCAGTATACACTGTAATAAAGTCAGTACTGTTAAAATAATACCTAGGAAATGTTTACCTTCTATTAACAACACAGCAATAGTAAAGTTGATACAACGCTGTGGTTGTTCTGTTTTCTCTGTTGTGTTGGCATTTTACTGATGTCTTTACTACGTTGTAGGCTGTCTGTGTCTCTGCTCTGCATAGGAAAAGTCATCTGATTGGCTCCTGCAGGCTAACTGTTGCTGTCTCCTGATTGGTCTAAAGAACTCTGAAAGCCACGACATCACTTCCTCAGCAGCCAACTTTTTTGATCTCTGTTTTTGGGCTAGGTAGTTAGGGCAGTGAACTGTATTTTATTTTCATTTTTTCTTTTTTTTCTTTTATATAGGTAAGGCAGAGGTTTTTGTTTGTTATTTTAAAATTGCGGTTGAACCACTGATGTCACATGGACTATTTTACTGATGTCTTTACTACGTTTCTGTGCCTTAAATGTGGTAGGACCCTTGCTGTCTATGGAGGGTCAGAAAACTTGGATTTCATCAAAAATATCTTAATTTGTATTCCGAAGATTAACACAGTTCTTACAGGTTTGGACCGACACAAGGGTGAGTAATTAATGAGAGAATCTTCATTTTTGAAGTGAACTATCCCATTAACATTAACCGCCCTAAAATAGCATGTTGCAAAATATTTTATATCCCACAAACCTCCTTGTTGCCCCCACACCCTAGTTTGAAAACCTACATGACGGACAATATTATTAAATAGTTGAAGTTTGGCGAGTTAGTAAGTTATAGTCCAGTAAGCTTCTGCTATGCTGACAGATGTAATTACATGATGATGGAGTCAAAAAAACAACACCTTTTTTTCCATTAATGGCCAATTTAAAGTATCTGTATAGTATTCTGATGAAATTATTTTTGCAACCAAGATATAAATTGCAAATATTTCATTACATTTTAGCAGATGCTTTAATTACACTGTTGTATCAATTACACAATTTGCACAGAAAACACAATGTCTCATGTCAGTCTGTGCTTAAAAGTAGCTCTGTGAAGATCATAAGCAAAGAAATACCTAAAATTACAGGGTACTTTCTCTTTGTAGACTGTGTCAAATAACTGTGCGGGAACAAGGCTAAGGCTTTGTGTGAGCATAAAAATGCCCTCAAACGTGTTATAATACATTCACTCACCCATAACTCGTAATCTCTCTGCACCAACTACCACCTCATGGTCGTCAGCAGAGAAGAGCAGCTTTCCTGCACTTGATTTTACCTCCAGCATTTTGCCCCTTGCGTGAACTCCATGAGAACCTGCCAAATATATATAAATATATATATATATATATATATATATTTTAAAACGCATTTTAGTCTAAAAACAAGTTTAATTTAAGAAATATTCTCTGACATATCCAGTAAAACAAATTGCAAGTAATCAAGTATGAACATATTGGTCTAATCTGAGACATACAAACTTGTAAAGTCTAATGTCATTTTCTGACCAGCTTGTACACGAAACACTTTTGAATTCAGTTAATGAAACACATACTTGTTCCTACACTTTAATTTTGTTTTGTATACAGTCATTCTAACACCATAATTCAAGTGAAAGTCACTTAACTAGTCCATTTAAGGCAAAATGACTTTCATTAAAATACGGGCTTGCTATTACGCTATTAACCAGGACTTAATAGTACATGCATCCATGCACATGCAATTACTGCGCTGTAATGAAGTCTCTAGTCACAGTTATAAAGGCTACATCATGAGAGAGATGAGACTAACAACTTGGCTATCAAAGAACCCTTTAACTCTTTCAAATTGTAATTTAACCATCTGTCCCATAAAGTCTAACATTAGCTGCCTGGATTCATTTTCCTTCCGTGAGCGGACTGGCCCATAGTCGCCTCTTGAGCTCAGTGAATATTTCATTTCATGCTATCTACTCTAATATAAACGCCCACAGATGGGGTAAAAAATCTTCATTCCAATTTATAGTCTGCAAAATTGTGGTGAGCAATACAATTGTAATTATTACAAAGAGGTTGCAGAGGGTTTTAACTGATTCTTACCCTATGAGTGTTTATGTACTTACCTGCAACGAGTTGAGATACTAATTGCTTCTTCTCATTGAGGATGTTGACAGACACATTCTTAGAAGACTGCAGGAACAATGGGCTTCCCTGTCACGAAAAAGAGGAGGAAAAATATCTAAATAAACAAATAATAATAATAATAAAAATAATAACAATAATAATAATAATATATTTATATACCACTTCTTTATTGTCCTCAAATCTGATTAGCTAATAAGATATTAGAGTCCAACCGAACTACAACAGCCATTTCACTGTTTGTAACTGTATCACTCCACTTGCGGTACTTCTCACAGCGAGTATCATGACGGACACTCAAATCCACTATAATTTTAAAAATATTACTGTTTTTGTGTCACGGAATGTATTTTTAAGAGGTTTTCTGATGAGAATGTACTTGTTTATAGTTCAGATATGCAGTTTGTTAATAAAGATAATATCTGTTTGAAAATTTGCGTAAATGTTTTTGGAGACGTGAGCTCCAGGGCATCAGCGGCCGTTCCGCTCTCATGAACCTGCTGAGAGAAGCTTCACCTCGGCCAGATCCTCTGGAATTTCCTGCTGAGTCTGATGTCTCTGTAGTGATTAAACATTAGATATAATTCATTTTGGGTAAATCTAATGAGCAGTCTTTGGTCTCATTAATCTATTATTTGTTCCAGAGCAAATAGTTTTGGCAAAATCTCATCATGTTTATGTAAATTCAATGCTGTATATCAGACCGCTGCCTGTGTACTTTTGACTGAATTGCCTAGCAACTTATATGATGGCTGTTGTTGATGTTTATTAAATATTATTATTTAATAAGTAATATTTTATATAAAAAATAGTAGTACTTAACAGTGGTACTTAGTAGTGTTTAGTATTAAGAAACTGTGTGTGTTCTTGTTGGTGATTTTAGTTACATTGTTCTGCCAATGTTCCGACTTTTTACAAATCATCAGTAAAGACATTTATATTGAAAAATAAATACTGTTATAAACGGAAGTCATTTTAATTTTAACAACAGCTTGATGCAGCTAACAACTGTACTGAGCATCGCTGTCATCAGAAATCACTCTTAACAGATAAAGGATATTACTGTTACGACAAAGATAACACTTTCTTCAGTGGATATTCAAACTAATGTTTTATTGTGAATATTAGATTAAACTGAATAAATGCTGTATCAGATTCAGGTAATCACACTCACCCAGTCCATCTCTCTCTCATAATACTCTACTCCACATAATATAGTGATTTTTTAATACAGTAATACAATAAGCTTTCAATGAAGCAACTCAATATTCCTTCATTAGGTTTAAAATGACCTTTTCGAAATTATTAACGGAGGCTTGGCCTGCGGCCAAATCACAGCTGCACCGATATACAGCCATATCTTACGTCTACGAGTGTGATATTGCTCATAGTGATGTGATCTGGGAACACCTGTTGGATGTCGTGCTGGGACATTTTTAGGAAATGTCAGTTTTTTGTCAAAATTAGGTTTTCATTAAATTATTATTCTATAACATCTTGTCTATCATCTCTGAAAATATCTTGGCAAAATTCACTTGTTTATTGTAGAAAAATAGCGATTTATTGCAAGCAGAAATTAATGTCTTTCTCTTAGGTTAAGAACACGCCGTGGACAGCCCATTAACCATTGGGCTAGGCGGGGCTGAAGCCCTGGGGCCCGAGCAAGGAGGGGGCCCGTGATTAACTGTGGAGTAGATTGACTGGCCATCGGTAGCGCCAATCGCCAAAGCCCTACCATGTGCCCTACATATTAGCGCTATTAGGAGCTTTTCGGTAAATTCCATGCATTACCATTAGAGATTAAAACTTCACGTTTGAATTTAGTTTACAAATCAAATGCATTTATTCTATATTTTACTTTTGAACGACCTGTGCCCGTATCTCAGATTATCGCTGTGCCTAATGTCCACATTCACCACTCATCACTTCGTTCTAGCATTATCTGGAAGTGGTACGCAATAGAATTTATTTTCTAGTAAAAATGTCAGCTTTTCTAAAAACAAAGGGGGCTATCTGAAAAAAATGAGGAGAGGGGAAAACATGAGTTAGTCAAATCCCCATCTAGGTTATTTTAATAAAGCTGATGATGGTGTGAAAGTTGTGGAATAAGTGGACCAGGCACACGGAGCAGATAAAAACACAGCGTCATTGTTCCCACAGATTTTAGGTTAGTTTGATTATAAACCTGCTGGATGTAGAACCTTATTGTGTTTGAACAACGTATATTCGCTTATGGGTTTAGAGATAACCTGGTAGAAATATGTAAATTGTTTTGTGCGTCATGATGTAGGCTAAGCCATTTATTTAAATGCATATTAAGAGTTGTGATCTAAAACAAATTTAACTGTTCAAGGACATTAACCAGCAAGGCAGAATTAATTTTGGCAAATGCGCGCGTTAAGATGATTTCAGCCTGATACACACAGCGCGCTCCTGCTCGTACAGCGCTTGATTAGACTTCAGTTTCGCGCCTTGCGCTTAAATGTTCAAATACACATAGTTACGTGCCAAAATGTCTGTCTCCTCATCAACACAATCATTTGTGTCTTAAAAATGAACATAGTGTAAGATAAAGCATGTGTAGTAAAAGGCTATATGAGATTTTGTCATTATATAATGAGATTTTAAAGGGATAGTTCACCCAAAAATAAAAATACTGTCATAATGTACTCACCCTCAAGTTGCTCTAAACCTATATGAATTTCTTTGTTCTCCTCAACATTTCTGGTCCCCACTGACTCCAATAGTGCTTTTTTTTCATACTATGAAAGGGGGGCCAGCAACTGTTTGTTTACCAGTATTGTTCCAACTATATTTTTTTGTGTTCAACACATAATAAACCACGTAACATATTTAATAATATATCAATGCACATTCCCTGACAGTCCTGTGTAAACTATGGCACGCAACGTTTTTTTAAATGAATTAATTTTTTTAATATCATGAGATGGCGGAGCGCAACAACGCAGTCTGAAGTACTGTACTCAATCTGCTCAATCTTGGTGATGTCAGTGCCCTAAACCATGTTATAATGCACTATTTCACTTCCAGAGATGAAGGATCGGATGATGAAGTTACTAAAGAGGAGGAGTCCAATGACAGTCTGTTATGCATAGTGCGCGAACAGTTGTGCTGCTCTCGCTTTTCTAAATGTAAACTACAAGGTACACTATTCGTGCTATCTAAACATACAAGGGGTGATCAAAAGTTCAGAGTCTATGCCAATGATAAATAATGGAAAACAGACGTTAGTCTGTTTGTGTAATGATGCAGTATAACGCTCCTGACTTGACAGACAGCTCGTTAAACCCGTTAAGTGAAAGTCAAAGCCATCTCACTTCAAACCTATTTTTCTCGAGATTCCATTCCTGAAAATCATATATCAGCCAACTTAAGATAGCCATAACTTTGGTTACGTCACTTTATATGTCATAACTTTGGTTTTGTCAAGCTATGGGAAAAAAAAAATAAAATAAAAAATAAATAAATAAATAAAAAAAAACAGTTTTGGAAAGGGCTTGCATCTAGCTTTCACATGGTATCAAAACTCAAAAAAATTCACCATGTGTTGGGGTTTGCAAGATCGCCACATATAGCAGATCTGAAAACTAATTTTAATATTGTACATAGTGTACACAAATGTATCTTGTTTTAAGGCTGTTTAGATATTTTAACAAGACAAAGATACACACTAAAAATGATTCTGTGTTACAACAACACATTCTTTTCTGAGATTTTAAAGGAAAGCAAATGCACAAAATGGTAAGCATTTGTGAAGTCTACCCTCAGGCACGATATTGTGCAAACACTTGCTAAAGATTTCGCTCTATGCTTAGGGACTGATCATAAATGAACACAGCATGTGTGTCTGTGTTGATTAAAATGTTGGGCAGATGGTCTCCTCTAAGAATTTTAAAAACAGCAAAATTCAAGGCAGCCATCTGCATACAGCTGAAAATAGTCAACAAAAACAATGAAACGGCATAAAAGACTTTCGTAGTGACTGTTAGGCAAGATACAGATATCTGTCATAATCATTGTATATGAGGCTAATTAAGAGGAACAAGCTTTACTTGACACAGTATTTCAAGTGATTTCATTTAATTCTTTCATTAAATTCTTTGTCATTGAGGATATGTATCTAGAATATATTAGAATAAATTTTTTAGAATATATTTTTTTCTGTCAGTTTCACTGATAACACTTTATAGACATAAATGTCCCAAACAAATTGATTAGAAAAAAAAAAAAAGAAAAACATTTATTAAGAATTAATTAGATGATAAAAAGTGGCACCCAGATACCAGAGTGGATGGACCCAGGCGGTCAAAGGGGTGTTAGAAAACTAGGATGACTAGAAAAACTAGGAAGGAAATTTGTTTCAAAAGCTCAGCAAGATATTACATTTTGATTACAGAAGACAAACTTTTTGCACAATAAAACTAGGAATGCACTTTAAAGCCACAATGTAATAGAAATGTAAACTAGATTAATCGTATTCTGATATGTGCCATGTACCGTGTTGTTACAGGGAAACATCAAGAGTACAGCATGTGTCCAATTATTCATGATGCTGTGACCTTCTGAATAAAACATACACTAAAATGTCTTGCACAGAAAAACAAAAGGCTTGGAATAATATTGAAGTTGACGGCATCATCAAAAAAAAAAGAGTGCAAAATAATGAAACAGGTAGTGAAGTTTTACTTTCTATTTTAAGGAATCTGATAGAATTATAGTTATAGAAAGTATACTGTATATATAGTATTATAATAATTATATCCATTGTTTTAAGCGCAATTTCAAGAAAACATTAGTATGCTTTAGTATGTGGCAGTCAGCTAATTCCCTTGCTGCTGCGATCTATAAAAATGGCAAAAGCTGATTACTGAGGTTACAGTCCTGTGCCTATGGCACATTATGAAAATGTCCTTGCAAAGTATCCTCTGCAACTTGAATTGAATGAAAGCATATGCAAATTATTATATATAACAAAATTATAAAATATCTCAGGGATTATTTCATTTAATACTGATGGCACTGGTGCACAGTTTCGGTGATATTTCGGTACCAAATTCTCTCTTTTTTTTTAATTCTACAGTGGACATTATTCACTAACCACCCCAAAAAATGAAACTATTTATAATTTCGAATTTATTTTAGGAGCATGAATTAAACGGGTCTGTAAACAGTTGTACATCTCTATAGTTACTTGTGTGTAAAATACATATTTATGAAAATATATTTATTAAAAAAAAAAAAAAAAAAAAAAAAACATGTTCAATAATGTACATTTACCACACTTTATATATGAATATTTACACATTGGTTATTTTGGTGACTATGCCTAGTGTCACAATTTTAGTTTGGTTATTGTCTAATTGTTAGAGTGAGTCTTTTCCTACTGCAGTGGATGGGAGTTTCCTCTCATCACCAGTTCCATCAGGCCATTGCTATTCTCCTCATCTCCTCTGTCTGTTTCTCTCTATCACTCTGTCTTTCACTCTCTCCAGCCTCACTCATGCTAGACAGATGAGATAACGCCATCACCCTACACATTATCAAGCCATCCATCCACTGCAGCCTCACTGATATTATTACGCCTGGACATTGTGAGGAAGAAAGAATATATGTCCTTCTTACTATCGCACTGATAGGCCCTGACGTGCACTTACTGGTCTGGACTGGATTTCTTTGGCATACAGCGGCTGAAGGAATTCTGAATCGCCCTCCAGTTTCAGGCCTCTTTCTGTGATACGCAGGTGACCCATACCGTCCTGCAGAATAAGATTAAAAAATAATAATAATAATTAGAGTTTAAATGCATGAAGTTACATTTTACAGTAAAATAAAATCCAATATATATTGTCTAAAAAAAAAAGGTTTATTGACAATGAAGAATTAAAATGGATATATATTCATTCTATAATAAATGTCTTAATCTGGGATTTTTAAACTGGGATCCAGAACCCTCACGGCACCACAGGTGGATGTTGCAGGGTGGATCGCATCAAATTTTATCAGACTGTAAATAAATGAATAAATAAATACATTTTCAAGTAAACAAGTTATGTTCTAGAGCAAAAAAATAAAATTGTCTTCAATGAAAAAAGCCAGAATCCCAGAAGAACCAATTAGTACATCAAGCGATTAAAATCAAGAAAATCACACATATTTGACTTTCCATTGACAAATAAAACTTGAACAAAGCCGTAATGCAATCAGAATTAACAAACCTTCAGCACACTTTGTGAGCCAACTTTTAAATGCTGTCTTTTTGCAGGCAAAATCCAGTCATTTCAATAGGAATCCATAAGACTGGGAATTTTGTATGAGGGTTGAGAATTTTTGGTTCAAGTTGGCCAATGGGATTTGCTGTGTTGATCAAAAGAAAGCTGCTTGGTTTCAAAGGGATTTCTATGTGAGCTGTGGTTCAAAAATCACTACACTACTGAAAATGGAAAATGGACCTTTCTTGCATACACAATTTTGCAAAAATGTTGCTAATGTGACTGCACCTTTAGTGTGGTCATAGCACTCTTAGTGTAACTATCTAACTTCAGTAAAGATTTAGTAAAATGAATACCAAAACCCCCTCCAGTGGTTCCATATAAACACAACCATTTTTTCACGTTCCACTAAGTATTAAATGCATGCAAATGTGTTTTGATACAGGGTCCCAATAGCTCAGTTTGCTATTTGAACATTACCCTTATGGTAAACATAGACTGTGTGCTTTGAAGTCTGAAGCCTTTGGTGAGGAATATTTTGCCACTGCCTATCCCTCACATGCTCTTATCACCTTATTTAATAACATTCACATCAAAGAATCAGAGTGCCTGTCGCGATTGTTCCCTACTTTGGTCTGTTGGCCATTTTCTCTGCATAACTGCTATTAACGTAAGCAAATATGGGGGATGAGTTTTATTATGGCCTGACTTCTATGAATGTCTCTAACAAACTCTTTGAGACTCGCTGCTGCAATTTGTAGGTCTATGTGGATTAAGAAGACACATTAAAATTAGTATGTGGATAGGAATCAAAGGCTATGGTCATTCACAGTCAGTGTTTGGAATCTCAGTGTTTACTGTTTGGCACCTTAGTAGCAGTGGCGATTTCTTTAAGACTGCAAGGGAAGCTCAGCTTCCCCTATAATGTCACAAAATTAATGGTCAAATTATGTACTATTGTATTAACATTTTATTGACTAAAAATGCGTTAGAAAACGTTCATCTCAAAGACGAGTTCGTTCAGAATCAGTTAGATATAGCAGGTCGGCTGACTTGATTTTCTTCTCATACATTCCCGTAGCGTCACAGTGCATTTCCCCGTTGAAGCCCAGCGTCCATTGACTTCAATGCGGCTGCTTTGAACGTTTTTTTTCAGTGCTTTGAAACTAGACGGTCATTGGATAAACGCTGCGATTATGTCCCGCCCACGGACGCTCAGCGTCTCTGGGGGTGAATGAGGAGCAAATGAGGAGTGGGCTGGCCTGGACTCCGAGCTTCTGCGTGATGATTGGAGGGTCTGTCGAAAGATTGCATCTCCTTTTGACTGACAGCGATTTTGTACTATAAGGAATCGCTGAAGCTATTCGCGCTCAGTCCCATCGTGGATTTCTGAAGTTCAGTCGAAATAAAACTGCTGCAACCTATTTCTTTATATTTGCTTGGCGAAATTGCTTGATTTTCATCATACATTTCACACAATTATACACCACATTCCTTGTTTCACTTTTACAGAGTTTAATATTTTTTTTAGATCGTTCATTCATTCATTCATGTTAATATTTAATGTAGTAATCAATATATATATATAGATTACTACATTAAATATTAACATGAAGGATGACTATAAATTAATATAAAATATATATATATATATATATATATATATATAGTAATCTTGAAAAATTTTAACATAACATAATGAAACCTTATATTTCTATTAAAATACTTTAGAAATAAATAAATAAATCTCCATAATAACCTTATTTAAATTGCAAAATATTTATACTATATAGTAGCAATCTTAATGGAATCTTAATGCATCGCATGTGGTTAGAACATAATTTAAGGTCATTAGCTGGCCACTGACTGGTCGACTGGCAGTCAAGCTGGTAGGTGACCAGTTATCACGCTCCAAAAAGGAGGACTTTGATCTTAAAAAGTGAATTAACTTAAAACCATCATTCAAAAACAGTTTTAAAAATTCTAAATTTGGATTTTGGATCCTGGATTTTCCCCAAAATAGGAAACTCAGGGACGGATGGAAATAAAACTTGACTTTTGTGGTGCGAGAATGTAAACTAACCAAAGATGCAGGAAGGGGGAAGGGAGGAGAATGATATTACGTGCTGTGTGATGCTGAATCTTTCCGGCTCTTTCTCTACACAAATTATAATGGAGGAGTGGCAGAAACAGGCAGAAGAAAAGCCAAAGAATATGATGAATTATTCAGGCAGGTCTGCAGCAGCTGACAGTATGGCCCAAAACTCTCAGGTGTGTTTCAGCACAATGCCATACGGGAATCAACAAACCTCCTCTGGCGTGCCACAGTTTATGCAGCATCAAGGAGTAAATTGATTTCCCCCACCCGTGTCACTGCATTAGCTGTTTGATATTTATGGTGGAAGAGAATGTGTGAGAGTGGAGAGAAAGAGGAGACAAGAATTGCAAAGAGGGGTCTGGTGAAAAAACAATCTCCTTTATCTGATGCTGTGACATTGAGGGGACAGTGTAAAGAGTGCTTTAAAAGAAAGAGAGAAGGGCCAAAGATGCAGAGCTTGTGGGAATGTATTGTGGAATACACAGACAAGTTGCTTATTGCAGGTTATCTAAAGCACTGGTTTATAACAAACCTCCAAATATAATGAGAGAGAGAGGGAGAGAGAGAGAGAGAGAGAGAGAGAGAGAGAGAGAGAGAGAGAGAGAGAGAGAGACTGGCTGTCAATATAATAAAATAATAAGTTAATAAATAAGTTAAGATGAAATAATGAAGAATGAAATCTTCATAATGTCAAAATTATTTAAAATATCACTTTTGCTTTTTCACAGAAATCAGCTTGAACCTGTGTTCTGAAGCAGTGCAGCATTTGAGTTGTATTATGTAGTATGACCAGGGAAAGGATGTTATCAAGAATTGAGCAAACAGAATGTCACACAAACATTATTTCAGGCAACCAAACTCACATTTATGTAGAAAAAGCCAATCGATGTGCTGTTTGAAAAAGTAATTGCTCAAATGGTTTTATACAAATCATTTTTATATGTATCTTCATGTTAACCTGTTGACATTTCAGTTTGACAGTTTTAATGTGCACTTCTGATTTTTAATTCATTAATATTAAAAGGTAATGAAAACAAAAAAAAATCTGAATAACCATAAAACTGGCCTGAAATGTGCATCTCAAAGCCAAAACAGTCCACAAAGTCTGCAAGGTTGTTCAAATCTACACACTGCACATATACACACTGCACAGGATAGCAATTTCGAAACAGCAGAAGGTGAAGGTTCAGCTCTCGAATTTTAATTAGCTAACGTGACTGGACAGTCTAGAAAGATTGCCTAGCAATGTCAGTGCTAGCTAATTAATATTCATGAGCTCAGTGTTCACCATAGTGACATTACAACCCAAGCTTCTTCTTTCACCATACTTTAAAATTTGTTCTGTCGCCAAAGATGTAAAGCCATAAGCTTCCTTTGCCAATACTCAGATATATCACCTCTTCTGATCATGGGCACAAATACATTCACACAAAAATAGCACAACACCAAGGCTGCATCTAAAAGCTAAAAAACATTAAATTAGTAGCATATTCACATTTCTACAACATATTGTAGTTGTATTTTCCTATAGCATGCCTCAGAATTTGAGAATACAGAATATGAAGAAGTATTAAGACACAGATGTTTAGTCAAAATAAACATTTACAGATACATTTTAGTAAAACAAGTAAATAAATCAAATAAAAGCTTTAAAATTGTGTAAATATTCTAGCAAAATATGGAATATTTGTTTTATATACATAGGTGGAGGGTGATCCAAGGCTGGAAGTTAGTGTAATTTATTAGGCAAGTACCAGATATGGATAGGCTATGTCATAAAATATTTTAAAGGGGTGCTATTATGTTTTTTTTGTTTTTGTTTTTTTTTCCACTTTTTGAATTTTAGTCAGTGTGTGGTGTGTATCTTTGGGCATAAAAACGATCTACCAAGTTACAAATCTCAAAGTCCACTCCAATGGGAGATATTTCATATTTTAAAAAAATCTATTTTCAAGAAATACAACGAACAGCTCCTTTGGACTACAGCGTTTGTTTTCCACATGCAATGATGTCACAATGTGGTCCACTACAATATCATTAAGCTAAATCCTGTCTACGGAAATTCAAATTTTTGGGGGATGGGTAGGAACGAGTTGGGGGATTAGCTTAACTTTAGCAATGCAGCGCGGAGAACTTACTTGTTTCAGACAAATGCAGTCGGAGTTATATTAAAATTTATGCTGGCACTCCCAAGCTTTAGAAATGGCATAGATGGGTGTTTCTCTTCATCAGTCCAAAACAAGTCCAATAATATGCATCCATCCATAAAAAAGTGGCTCACACAGCTCCGGGGGGTTAATTATTATAAAAATTAATCACTTTAATCTAGCTTGCGCTAACAGTTGTACACAGAACTTGCTTCTTTGACAAGGGGCGTGGCAGTACTGAAACACCGTCTAAGCTGTTCGCCAATCGCAGTGCAGTGGGAGAGCTAACCAATCACAACACATTTCGTTTTTTGGAAGGCAGGCCTTCATTAAACCATAACTATTTGAGCCATTTGTGCCAGACTGGTAGAAATGTATTGTAATAATGTAAATTATGTTAAAAATAATGGGTTTTTCGAACCACCAAGCATGAAAGCATGTTCTAGTACACCCCCCGAAACAAAATCAAGACTTTGTAAAAGAGCATAATAGGACCCCTTTAATACGACTAAATTTGTATTTACCGTGATTTAATAAACACATTTTAGGTTGCTAATTCTAATACTTTCATTTCCCGGTTATTCAACAAGCAAATCAATTATACAGAGAAAGCAAGCAAAGAACATTTAGCCTATATTACCAAAGAACATTATCACTGACTTCAGTCTAGCATGAGTTTAAACACTTACAGAAAAAAAAAAAAAAAAAACACTTTATAATCAAGCTGTCTACACTGTGAAATGAATCACATCGACCATACATCTGCAAGTCATTGTTTATTATGATAGAATTTATGAGAGTGCAGAATTCATTCAGTGAACACGTGCACTAAACAAATCTCTGTAGCATTTCAGTGATGACTAATCTGAACGCCTGCAATTGGCCATTGCATTCATAAGCTCAACAGATTCATCAGCGCAGTAAAAAATTATGCAACATCTTAATTTAATGCTGCAATTGACACTTTTCAATTTATTTTCACTTTCACTTAATCAAATTGCTATTGTTTTCTTCTGGGAAACATGTATGTAGCTTCTAAAGGACATTACTAATTAGAACAATTCCCACCAATCACCCTGTTCAAAGGTTTACATCCCCAGCTCCTAATGCAGTGTATTGCCTCAGTGAAACACTAGTGAATATTTGCAGTTTTTGACCATCCAGGTGATAACATATAGTACTGAGAATCAGTATTAAGAATTAAAAATCGATTGTAATCTTTTGAACTGGATTTTTTGTGTAAATTATTGTTATTACGTAGTCTTGTGGTCAGTAAGTACACATCTATCTAGATATCACCAAAGCTCACTCTATTTTGTTGTAGATCATTAAACTATCACACAAGTGAGTCAACATTTGCATAAGAGTCACACAAGGCTTCCTCCCCTCTGACTCGTTAATTCAATTGACCCAGCACACGTCAACATTCAGTGAGTTCTACAGAGTACAGCGACCTCTCTGCAGAACATGACACCCCAACAGGACTCACCACTGTGAGATTCAAAAGCACCTTTGTTGTAAAATTGCCATGAATCATGAATGTCAGGGCAAGAGGGTAACAATTACACTGAGACGTCTACGTTTTGCATTACTTTCCCTTTTTGCCTGAAGACAACAAATAAAGGACCAAAATTGTTCACAAGGGAGGCTTTCTGGACAACCTGTACACAGATGTTTCATTCACAGAGAAAATTAGTCACAGAGTAAGCAAGCAGGGTTAATTGGTGTCCAAATCGATTAAGATCTTTCAGTGTAATTGCATTTATACACACATTACGTAAGCTGGCAAAATGCCACCTATGAAAAATCACATTTTCCAAAAAAAAAAAAAAACCTTTGCAATGCAAATAATGTTTGTATTCTAATGCTGTCTGTTTGTTTCACCTGTTAACACTAGATAATTTGTTTTGCCTATGTTAAACTTTTATATTACATTTAATTATATTTCAGACAGCAGCAGTCCCTTCACAGTAAACTAGTGTGGATGATGCTACACTGTGCCAATTTGTATAAATAATATGAGCTGCTTTGCATGCATTGCGAAGTAGAGATGCTGTCAATCATGAAATGTGTATCCAGGCAGAAAAATATCTAAGCTGACATGACAGATGCAAAGCTAGGTGTCAGTGTTTCCATGGAATTTGGTCTGAATCTGGTTCAGATTAAGAAGCAGCATTTAAATATGCCAAAGGATTACAACATTTAATTCCATGCCAATCCACCCTCGGGTTAATCTAATGAAGAATAGTTTGTGATCATAAATAATGCATAGTTGTAGGTTTGAATCACTTTCTTCATCCTGCAGTATTATGCACTCTGCAGAACAGAAGATATTACAGTAAAAAAAAAAAAAAAAAAAAAAAAAAAAAAAGTCTGTATTTACATTTTTGCAAAACTCCAAAAAGATAGTTATACACACAGTTCACTACAGTTTCCATCTGAAATGACCACTGCTCACAGTAAAAAAACAACAACCTTTGTGCCTTTTCACACAAATTACTATACAGTTGCAGATTATCATTAAAACAAAGACAGTTTTTGCATGGTTCCTTGATGTCCTCAAAACACTTTTACATAGTGCATGATTTGTGAACTAATACATGCAGATTGGTTTTCTAAGATAATAAACTTGCTCGGTAACTCACCTGGTAACTTTGCAATTGTGATGTGCAAAGCTTGAGTTTGAGCCCTGTGAAACATGGGTCACAATAAAAGAGCTCAAACACTTAGAAGCAAATTGTTTCATCAAATGCATTTTTATCTCATGCTTGCTTCCGTTGCTTTACATTGGTAGGTGTAGGATGATGTAGGTTTAGTTTAGATTAATTTCAAATAAGATTTAGTTATTTTTTAAATAAGAAAGAGCATTACCCTTTTAGTATTACTCACTGGACATTACATGTTTGAACTGCTGTGATACAACATAACCAACCAACAAAAAACAACCTGAAAAAACTGGGAAGCCTATTTTGCTTGGATCACAGGTGATAGTCATATCCCTGCTGTAGCCCATGTGTACCCTCAGATGGTTATCGATGGAATTGCCTTTCGGCTTGCTGGAGGCTCCATCTTGAGATTTGATTGAGTTCTTCAAAGTCAGAGAAGCCGCCTTTAGATCATCCATCATAGGAACGTAGCTATCCTCAGAAGTGCAGGGAGAGATGTAGAACATGTGAGGAGCACAGTCTCAGTTGAGACTGAGATGTTTGTTGCATTTAAATTAACAGTTGATCCAGAATGAACTTTATTCTTAAAAAGAATAGTCTATTGTGATTGGTCAATCATGGCATACAGTGGTCAGATATTTCCTAATATTCGCTACTGACCTTGACTAAACTGACTAAACAATAAATCAGTGCTTTTCCCTGGGTAACTGAAAATGGCACTACTTTCATGTTTCTGATTTTTCACCTCACATCTTGTTTTATACAAACGTAACTGGAGTTATCCCAGTTATCAGCTGCAGTGAAAATGACCTCAAAGGACTTCAGTGTTAATTTCAGTGTAATTTTTGTAGCGGCCAGCTGTTTTGTACACTGGAATATTAGACTATTTTGTATTAGCATTTCTCATTAGAATTTCTAAGATAATAGAAGAAAAATATATATTTATTTATGCAGGAAGGTCTTATTTCGCCCCAATCCTGAGTGGCTCTTTTCCATTCATTGAAAGTAAATAGTGATCATGGCTGTCAAATCAAAATTTCAAAATAACAACTAAAACTTTAGCTTGTTCTTTACAGCAAGCTTTCAGTGGAATTTAAATATAGAGCATGAGTCATATGAACATGTTTTGTGTTGCACAGAGAAAAGAAAAAAAAAAAAAGAATTAAATAATTTACTGTATTTCATTCAACCCAGGATTATTAGAAATATGAAGATATTTCTACAAAATAATAACCCACGTTTAAAGGACATATAAACAAGTATTCCACATCACAAGTGCAATGCTGTACCAGGTAAGTTACCTGACAAAAAGCAAAATTTCTTACAAATCATGTACTATAAAAGCAATTTGAGGACACTGTATAGTATTTTGCAAGCAAAAAGTTTTTGTTTTGTTGCCACTTATTTCAGCTGACAAATGCAGTGAATTTTATGTATAAGTATTTGTTTTTAAGTATAGGCAACTTTTCCCCCTAGTGATCCTAGGTTGCTTTAATTATTCAGGTGAATAAACATGAGAGATTCATCTCATCTGACCCATATACAGTAGATGACTGAGGCTTCATTCATGCTTCCCCAAAGTACCATCACCACCAATCACTGTCAGCTCTCATGGATTTTCTATAACGTTCATATCACTTTTGTTTGTGCTGATCCGTCCGAGGCTGCCTATGGAAGCGCTAAATCAAATGATTGCAGAACACACATTTATATGGACATTTCGAGTCAAAGGACTGTGAACGTATTTTGCAAAGTCAACGGAGCTCTGCTGGGCTTTTTAAAAACCTCACCAGAGTTCAATCTTCTTACTTTCTTATGAGCCATTCTTGCTCATAAGGATTGTGAATTAGACTGACCATCAGCTGCACTGAGATTTAAGGTCATTTTTCAAACCTAAAATGTGAATTATTGCTGACTGGCCAATTTCCAGCCAGCAGGTAAGTGCTGTCTCACTTCAGTTTCTCAAACGCCAGAAAGCAATCATGTGGACTATGAGTGACAAGGCTGCTGATGAGACACAATGTCCTGCTTCTGTTCAGATGTGACCGGTCAGTTGAATGGCAGTCACCCATTCTCTGGTGGAAAGAACATTGACTAAGGTGTCTGCTCACCAAAGACATGTACGATAAAGTCTTTCTATCCTTTCAATCTAAGACGGAATGATCAAGATCCTATAAAATTCTGTGGGCTGCAAATTTATGGCTCTCTCACCACACCGCAGGCCACTTTATTGAATCAGGGCACAAGGAGATTGAATAGCCTTGTTTTCAAGGAACAACATTAAAGAGGAGTGTCCACTTCAAGGTCTTAATAGATTCCTCCACACACTAGGAGGTGTAACTCAGTGGGTGTCAACTAAATGCATTCATCTTTTTGTTTCTCGGTCATCGCTGTGACCACACAATCAGTAAGATTCTCATCTTGCCCTGGTGAATAGATCAAGTGTGCTAATGATATGGATCATACAATTAATGCCATGAGGAATGTTTCATTTGGTTTTATTTAAAGAATTAGTTCACACACACACACACACACACACACACACACACACGTCTGGTTTATTATCCTTGTGGGGACTCTCCATAGGTGCAATGGTTTTTATACTCTCCACACTGTATTTTCTATCCCCTTACTCTAACCCTACCCCTAAACCTAACCCTTACAGAAAACTTTCTGCATTTTTACTTTCTCAAAAAAACTCATTCTGTATGATTTATAAGCTTTTGTACCCATGGGGACCTCAAGCCAGTCCCCACAATGTCAAAAATTTCAGGTTTTACTATCCTTGTGGGGACATTTGGTTCCCACAATGTAGCAAAAACAAGTACACACACACACACACACACACAGTCTGGTTTATTATCTTTGTGGGGACTCTCCATAGGCGCAATGGTTTGTATACTGTCCACACTGTATTTTCTATCCCCTTACCCTAACCCTACCCCTAAACCTAACCCTTACAGAAAACTTTCTGCATTTTTACTTTCTCAAAAAATCTCATTCTGTATGATTTATAAGCTTTTGTACCCATGGGGACCACAAGCCAGTCCACAATGTAGCAAAAACAAGTACACCTACACACACATACAAAACACTAAATTTTCAGCCCCTAAACAGAATTTGAGTTTGTCCAAATCTTGCAGTAAGTGCAAGAGGTCCAATGTTTTATATTATATGTGACCCTGGACCACAAAACCAGTCATAAGTAGCATGGGTATATTTGTAGCAATTGTATGGTTTATACAAAATTATACATTTTTCTTTTATGCCAAATTTCATTAGGATATTGACTAAAGATCATGTTTCATTAAGATATTTTGTACCTACTGTAAATATATTAAAACCTAATTTTCGTAATTCCTAATTTAGTAATATGCATTGCTGAGAACTTAATCTGGACAACTTTAAAGGCGATTTTCTCAATATTTAGATTTTTTTGCACCCTTAGATTACAAATTTTCAAATAGTTGTATCTTGTAAATTGTCCTATCATAACAAACCATACATTAATGGAAAGCTTATTTATTCAGCTTTAAGATGACGTATAAATCTCAATTTTGAAAAATTGACCCTTATGACTGGCTTTGTGGTCCAGAGTCATATATGTCATTATAATTTTCAGTAGTTGGCGGTCAGTAATATTTTAAGAATTTTGTTGTTTTTGTAGGAGGTCTCTTGTGTTCACCAAGGCTGTATTTATTTGAAAATAAATACATATCAAAAATATAGTAAAAACAGAAATATTGTGAAATAATATTACATTTATTTTAATACACAGTAATTTAAATCAATTTAATGTATCTTTGCAGAATAAAAGTTTTCATTTCTTAAAAAACAGGAATCTTAGTGACCCTAAACCCTGGTAATGTATATTACATACACTATATATTAGCGTGTGTTAGATAATCAAATTAATTGAAAGTACGGTACAGTAGTTGTTTGTAGCAGTTATGTTTAGGTATAAACATAAAGAATCTAGAATATGGTCATGCAAAATAAGGAATTAATATGTGCTTTCTAAAAGATGTTTATACCTAAACATAACTGCTACAAACAACTACTGTACCGTACTTTCAATTAATTCGATTAATTGAAATCTAATAAACTAATAAACATGCTAATCAGCAAAAAAAAGTTAATAGCGAATAGTGTTTCCTAATTGTATATGTATTTAACGGATATGGAAAATCATTGCACTGTTTTGTCGATAGCAACTGAAAAGCTAGTGACAAAAGCACTATAAAAGACCACTTCAACAGAAAAAACTGCTTTCACCCACTGAACAATAAAGAAAACAAGTCACCATGCCCTTTGGGCCAGAAATAATAATCATCATAACAGCTACTCTTTGAATGTCACTCTTACTCTTTACTTTATATCAATAATGCCTGAGTGGCCACTGTAAAGCTCTAAGGGTTTAAAACTGCTTGGTGCTTTTATAGCTAGGGTTAGAAGAGGTTTAGATTGGTTTCAGATGGGAACATGAAACATTAAAGCAACTACTTCAGAGCATACTGCATCAAAGTATTTACAGTTGCCTGGCTGCTGCTGTTGCCAACACAGTGTATACATTACAACACTTCATTATACTTTCAGCATATTGCTTTGAGGTAAAGGTATTTAATTAAGAACGTAGCAAAGACAGAGCTTCACATCTTCCCTGCCACTCTGACTACACAGCTAGGCTCTTCTGGCTGGACTTCCATGTGCAATCAAACATCTACAAATGATTCCAAATGCAGCAGCACAACCGGTCTTCAATATGTCTAAGACAGTCCATCTCACACCTTTGTTCATCTCTGCACTGGGTACCAGTTATGGCTCCACATCAAGTTCAAGACACTGATTCTTGCACATAGAACTGCACCCTGCTACCTCCACCTGATCTTACGAGTCTGAACCCCCTCCAGAAGCCTGAAGCCGGTAAGTTAGAAACACCATGTGGTACCATCACAGAGAGGCACAAAATCACTTTTCAGAACATTTTTGTTTGCTGTTTTTCGCTTGTGAAATGATCTTCCCAACCCCATCTCGAATGCTGAATAACAATATTCAAGAGAAAAAAAAAAAAAAAAACCTCCCCTTCCTCCTTAAAGGGGTCATCGGATGCTCATTTTCCACAAGGTGATATGATTCTTTAGGGTCTATGAAACTCTATAACATACATTGGTTGTAATTTCTCAATGGTAGTGTAACTCAACACCCTTTTTTACCTTGTCAAATGAATTGTGTGTGCATAGACGCATTTATGTAGATCGGGAGGCGCATTCCCTCCAAAAGTGAAAGTAATCCACTGTGTCTTCAGAGGCTCAGATGTCAGAAGTAAATGATGACCACTATGTTTATTATTACATCCAACATCAGAACACCTTAATCACTTAGGAGACATTCTTGTCTACGTCCCTGGTCCAGCATCAGAGAAACAATGGCGGATAAATGCTTACAGCTCACTCAGGGCGGATCTAAGGTAAGACAGCAGTGTCAATCAATAGTCGTGGGAGCGGCCTTGGTCTGTGTGACGTCACACAGCCAAGAATCAGAGAATGTCCTGATTTGAAAAAGGGGATATTATGTATACAGATTTAAAAAAAAAAAAAACACTGGGTAGATTTTTATCATTATGGGGTGGTTGTGTACACACACATTTATGTTCAAACAACATGTAAAAGTAAATTTTGCATCCGATGACCCCTTTAAAAAGATTATTTTCTTCTTCTGTGCTTTCAATCACTTCCTGTTCTAGCTTGAAGGCGTTGTTTTTTTTTTTTTTCTGAGTGACACACACAAAAATAATAACTTGAGTCAGAACTCCAAAACCATAGCAAGGAGAGTCAAAAAGTAGGTATCGTTTGCTAGAAATCTTTCTATTTTTTTGTTCTCATGCTGAGAAATAGGTGATAAAATGTAAGAAAAAAATGTTGTGCAATTTTATTTATTTCTTTCTTTTTTAATTGCTCATATGCTAATTTGACATTCACTAACTCAGGAAAGAAATAATGTACAAACAAACAAACAAACAAAAAAAACGTGAATTAAATTTTGTGGTGATATCACGAAGTAATCAAAAGTTACAGTATTTGGAATCAATGTAGCCTTTTTCTTAGGCCTTGACAGCTTTGAAATTGTTGTTTTCTGAGTGACATACACAGAAGTAATGCCTCACTCAAGTTTAGTCAAAGCCCCAAACAATTATGCTTGTTTTATTTTACTCTGTGAGATGTCTAAAATGACATATCATACATGACTATTTGAGCTGTGTGATGTTTTTGACATATTAGAGTACATGGCACAAAAAAAAAAAAAATAAAATAAATAAATAAATAAATAAATAATGTTTCATTTCAGGTTTTATTGTTGTTGTTTTGTTTTATGTGTTATACTTTGGAGGTAATGGCTTCATGCATTGTAACTCTAGGTAACATAGGTTAGACTCTAAGCATTTGTTGATCAAGGCAGTGTTTTTTTTTTTGTTTGTTTGTTTGTTTTACTTTTAACCAGTTCCCATGGTTAAACACTTGCTACATCTTGAATTTGTAGAAAATCTTCAAAGCCATAGCCTTTTAATTTACACAGCATACCACTCATACACTGTGGTTTGTTTAATTTTACAGAGACTTGAGTTGTTGAAGGTAGAACTGGCTCCAAGTGACACAACATTACACACAGTTAAAGTTATACCACAACAGAACCCACAATCTCTGGGTCAGGTGCCTGTGTCACTAATCTCATTACGCCACTGAAAAGTCATTGCATTGTGCCACTGAGAAGACGTGTGTTTATGCAGATAATGAAGCTCTAGAATTAAATAAAAGTGCCAATCAGTTCAAAATTATATACTGAGAAAAGCACAACATCTGGGAGAAAAAAGCAACGTCAGCATCATTTCTTGCCACAGTAAATATACTGGTCTGGGAATGTGCAACACCAGATTTGAACCCATGACCTGAAAGGTTCGGGGCCAGTGGCTAAGCAGAGTGTGTCACTCAGTTAGCACACTTTCAACAGGCTGCTGAGGAGAAGTTTAGGTGTGTGAATGAGTTCCCCAAAAGGTTCTTTAGTATTTTAACATGCAAAGTTAAGTTAATGGTAATGCAGCTTATGGTTAACTTGATAGGTGAAGAGTCACATTAAACAGTTTGGTAACTGGTTAGCCTGTAACTTATAAGAATGCAAACTTTAATAGCATAAAACAACAAACACGGGTGCGGTCAACTTCCAAGAGCTATTTCTCAGAAACGGAAGCGGATATCAAAAATCTGTTTAGTCACTTCTGTGTGGCTCGGTTCAAAGATGATCTGATCAAATTTTGGACACAATTGGACAAAATTTGTAGAAGGAGGAGCCAAAACTGTTTTTTTTTTCCTTCAATATGGCAGGCACATTCATGAAAACATTCATGACGACATTTGAGCAATGTTTTCAAGAGTTATATGCGTTTTTACAAAAATCATTATATCTCTGGAATGTAGGTGTCAAAGATCCCTACCAAGGTATGTCAAATGGTTTAAAAGATAATGCAATTTATGACAAATTTCAAAATGGTGGACACATGGTTAATTTAATCCTGGCAAAATTTATATCATTGGGTTCGGCATGAGCCAAGGAATCCACAGACACCAAGATCATGATAATTTTCTGTCTAATTGTTCAAAAGTTATAATCAAAAATGTCAAATTTTGATATCTCATGATCCATCTGTGGTGCTGTGCCCAACTTTGGCATAGACCCTCAGATCATGGTGTTGATGAAGTGTACCAAGTTTTGTGATCAAAGTTTGGCGATACTTTTTTTTTTTTTTTTGGAGATACTTCTGAACCAATTTTGGGTCAACCTAGTTAAGTTTGCAACATCATAACTTTTAAACAAAGATGAATAAATAAATAAATAAATAAAAAATGTTCAGTCATTTCTGTGCAGCTCAGTCCAAAAATCACCTCTGCCAATTTTTGGAAGAACTGGACTAATTTTGAAGGAGGAGTAGTGAAAAAACGTAATCCTATACTTTTCAAAATGGCCACTACTGTAATGGGTGGAGTCTTAATGTCAGCTATTGAATGTGATCAGCATTAGAAGGGTAATCTAGTGTACTGAATTTCATTTTTCTATAATAAGAGGTTCAAGAGATATTACCATTTCAATGCTGAATTTTTGAACTGGTGTTGGTGCTATAGAGTTAGTGTTCTAGAGACCCCAAAGTTGGTCAGATCACGAATCATGGCCATCACTACAAGTGGAATTCCAGTATCAAATTGTGCCAAATGTCATCATTTTCTAATTTTCTAGTAGGACAAGGCATATTTTGTGACAGATACAAACAAGTTTGAATTATTTTGCATCATTTGGAATTGTTTTAATGTAGTTTATGGAGGAAGATAAAATAATAATAATAATAATAATAATAATAATAATAAAAAAACACTTGTGGTTTTAGCCCACCACTTGTGACAGCCTCAATGTGCTGACAGAGAATCCTTTCTCAAGGTTCTTCTGGTTGGTCTCATCACATTGGGGGTTAACTACTTCATCCCCCGGGAGTCTCCCACCAGCTTTGATCCACATTTCAAAGGCATTCTGACCCACCCCAGCTCCTCTTGCCTACCTATCTATCGATCTTTTTTTTTTTTTTTTTTTTTTTTTTTTTTATTTGATTTATTTATTATAACTTTTTTTATGTTTTTCATAATACATTATCTTTTTTGGAGGTACAAACAAAGACTTGATCAATGGAACTGTATTCTGCAAGAGACAAAAAGGCATTGCGCTTTACCCTCTGTGCCTCTGTTTGTCTGTAGAGACACAGAGACAGGCTAACGGCCCCGCCTACTAATGTTGGCCTGTGATAGAACAAAAGAAGTCAGTTGCATCACTCTCTTATTTTTGACTAGAGGGAGAGTGCAAGAGCATATCATTATAGTAACATCTAAGACCTCAGAAAAGACCTCAGAGTACACAAGCATAAAAATAAGGTTAACTTTTAAAGGCGACGTTACATAATGGTAATTTTAGTGTAATGTAAGGTTAAATCAATAGTTCACTCAGAAATGCATTTTTTTGGTCATCATTTATTCACTCATACCTTTCCAAACCTGTATGACTGTCTTCTCCATTGAATCTTTGGCCTACTATTTTTCACTACAGGTTAAAAACAAATCATGGGTCTGTCAAGCATTAAAAAGAAAAGAAGAAGAAAAAAAAAAGTCTGTGCGTAAAACATGCAAATTCTAATTTTGTTTATGTCTAACAATTAGACAGGAGTAGAAATGTTTGACCATGGACACTTTGGACAATTTGATATGTATATACACAGCAGTTATTTCTGGTCATTGAATCTGATCGGTTGATAAGAGCCAACCGATCTTAGAGTGATATCAGAACTCCAACAGCCTTTTCACAGTTTGTAATCATATCACTCCGCCTGTGGTACTTTTTACAGAGAGTGTCATGGCGGACGCCTAAATCCAGCATCATTTTATAAATATTACTGTTTTTGTGTCATGGAATGTAGTTCTAAGAGGTTTTCAGGCAAGAATGTACTTGTTTATAGTTCAAATGTGCAGTTTGTTAATAAAGATAATGTCTATTTGAACATTTGTTTAAACGTTATTATTTTTAAAGAAACATGATTATAATGATTGTCCTAAACAACTCCTAACCCTGCACATTCCTGTTGGTAACCCTCTTGACATATTTAACCTAATTTATTTCAATACATTCTACAAATATTCTGGTTTTAAATTCAGTTTTCTTGGAAAGAAAGACTTGTATCTTTGCGAGACTTCAGTTCATTAGCCGCTTTTCCACTGTCGGGCCGAACCATTCTCACTGATAACCATTACATTTCGTGCCAATCCTGGTTTCATTTTCCACTCTGGGGCTGATAAGTAGTAGTTGCCTTGGTAATGCAAGTGTTTACGTACAGTTTGAGTTGTAAATAGTGACCGCGTTATGGAGGATTATCAGATGCTTCACGTCTGATGTGTGACACACATAACAAAGTGCAGTAAATGGTAAAACAATTGCACTACAAATTAGTGTGTTTTTAGTATGTTAATAAATGTAAGATCATTTAAATACAAATACCTGTTTATAACATCCAGCAGGACAATAAACTGTTTCGCTCCATGGCTAAATGGAGATTGCTGACACCACCTCGAACACTCAAGTTCATGTCCACTTTTACATTAAAAATAAGACGGAGAGACAAAAAAAATGAATAGTTACCATGGATTAAGTCTTTGTTTGTTTGATGTTTGCATCAGATCTCCTCTAGATGGCGCTGCCACAAAAAATAGGGTCCCAGAAATGTGTTCCTAGAACTGCGGTCCTGAAACTGCAGCCTTCGGTTGTGCAGGAACATACTATTGGGGTTATGCGATAGTGATTTTAGTTTCAACGCTCCACCATTAGATGGCGACAAGAGACCTCTTTGTTTTTATGAGTGAACCAGCAGTAAAAACTTTTATACTAAAAAAATAAATGCTATAAATGGAAGTTATATTTAGTTTCAACAACAGACTGACGCAGCGAACAAACGCACTGAGCAGCACTGTCATCAGAAATCACCCAGATGAAAGGATATTAATAGTATGACAAAGATACCGCTTTCCTCAGCAGACATTCAAACTAAAGTTTTTTTTATTTTTTTTTGGTTGTTGTTGTTTGTTTTGTTTGTTTGTTTTTTGTGAATATGAGACTGATCTGAAGAATGAATGCTGTTTCAGATGCAGGTACGTTAATCACACTTGCTCCGTCCATCTCTCTCTCATAATACTCTATATAATACAGTGAGCTTTTAGTACAGTAATACAATAAGCTTTCAGTGAAGCAACTCAACATTCCTTCGTTACTAGTTTTAAAGTGACGTTTTCGAATTAGTAATGGAGGCTTTGGCTCAGCTGTTCAACTGTCAAACTGAGATTTGAATCCGTGGTGGAAGGAAATAGTTCTGCACAAAAGAGGGTTTTTAAAGACACTACATTGTTGTTATTAATGTTTTTACACATTTGTGCCATCGAACTGTTGTATAAATGCAATATCACATGAGTAGACATAAGATATGGCTGTATATCGGAACACTGTGATTACCAACGGCACTCGGCCTGTGGCCTTGTACCTACGTTCGAATCACAACCGTGCCAATATATAGCTATATCTCATGTATACTCATGTGATATTATTTATATATACAAATGACATTTTATTGTACCTTTTTCTTGTTTTAATCATGAGTGACACACAATTTTCAGTTTTGGATCTGTTTAACGTGACTGTGTTAGGCTGTTCTGTGGTTTGGCACAATATATATAGTATTGCATGACCTGGAGTTCTAGTATCCATGTAAAACGGATTCAATGGGCTGTCATTAAAAGTGGAGCCTCGTTGAGTATCAAGCTGATATTTTCTTTGCTCTTTAAATCTCAAAAGCTATTTAACAAGCCACTAGCAGCCTATTACAGTGCCCTTAGTGTAAGGAGACATTAATGAAATGTCCTGCCCAACACTAACAGATACTATACCACTCTCTGCAGTGTCTCATTACAATATCAGAGAAACGCTAATAATCTGCCTACTGTTCTCAGGTTAAGTTAATTACTTTACATTTTTATAAAACAATAAGTGAGCTTATTGGTAAGACTTTAGAATATGGGTACATTAAAAATCGTATTAATACCTGATTTAATATTTCCTTTAATATGGACTAATTTTACCCATTCTTGAATAATTTATGCCTTCACTAATCATTAGTTCATGTTGAAGTAAGAATGAATTTAGTCACTTGTCTGTTGTCTGGCTACTAGTTTCACTCTCTAGCTTGCCAAATGCGCTATTTGAGTAAAATAAATAGAAATATCTGATCATCCTCCATAACGCGGTCACTATTCGCATCTCAAACTGTACGTAAACACTTGCATTACCAAGGCAACTACTACTTATCAGCCCCACAGTGGAAAATGAAACCAGGATCAGCACGGAATGGAACGGTTAATCAGTGAGAATGGTTCGGCCCGACAGTGGAAAAGCGACAAGATATTTGATGATATAAAGAAAATTGTCAAACTCTCTGCAGTTTACAGTATTGTTAACCTCGACATGACCAATAATTTTGCACAGTGTCCGAAAGGAAACAATTGTTGTATGTAAACAGATGGTGTAAGCAATCTGATCATTTCCCACTCGATTGCTTATTTGCACTGCATCTGGTCTGCCATTATGACAAACACCCTTGACACTCCATACACTTAATCTCACATACCTGTCGTTGTGAAACTCAAATGCTACAGTGGGCTATTTGGCCTCCTCATTTCTATTTAGCTCCCAAACAATTAATTATTTTTGTCAGGGGACCAAAATCTGTTACATTTCCCTTTTGCTCCCACGCCTGACCTTTTCATACCACTGAGTGGGATTTTTTTTTTTTTTTTTATTGGCGGCCATACTCCATAAAAACAAAACTAAACAAAAAAAAAAAAAAAAAAAAAAAAAACTCTGAATGAAAAGCACTAAAACCAGCAATGCTGTGCCTGGCCTCTTTAGATGCAAATTAGACCAATTCATTCAGAATAAAGTCAACAAGCTTCTTCAAAGAACAATTGTTTTGTATGCTTTTTCTATCTCTCAATCTGCCCTTTTCTCTCAGGCAAACTGAAAATATGAAAATGGACAGAAGCTAATCAGGCTCTATTTTCCTCTGCCTCTAAAGCATCTTAAGCACCTTCTTCTAGGAAGTGGACACACTGTGTTTTTAACACAAACATAAATTAATAATATAAATGTAAATAAATTGTACAGAATAGTAAACTTTCCATTGAATTCACATATCTGTTTCAGAGTTCGTTAAAGACAATAGTTTTAGACAATGACATGAGAGTCAGTCGCTAAAAAAGGTTTTAGATGTACATTAGGACAAGGATGGCATCAGTGCTACTAGGCATGGACATGTTTTATATTTCATGAAATCTTTAAAGATAAGGAGAGACAGACCAGAATCGCTCCAGTGGTTTATGGTAAAACCTAGAAAAAACAATCATTTGCCGCTATTTCACCCTACTCTGTCTGGCCAAATTAGGACAGTGCTGTTTTATTCTCATTCTCAGCCTCTATCAGCTCAAGACCAATAAAGTTGAGCCAACCTCTTCATGACTTAAGGGTCCAAAACACCCATTTAGCAATCAGATCTTGGCTAGAGGCTCTGTCCTTCAGCAGTACCTTAGAGATGCTACATGCTAATGAGATAAGAGGCTAGAAGCAGGACCTCCAGAGCAACTACTGTCCTGAAGGGATTGTCATCTGTGCTCCATGGGCTCCACATCTCTCCATCAGACAGTTTGAGCAATTCCTTGTGCCACTAGTAAAGCTGACATGGTTTTACCTCCTTGAAGCTTGTGCTGATGTCAGTCTTCAAATTTATTCCATCTGTACCATACTGAAACAGAAGAAAGCAGTTCCAGCATTGTGTCTTTTGTTTTTCTAAGAGGATTACAAGCAAGCGAGTGATTTTCCTATATTAGTATATCAGATTTCATAAAGCTGTATCCACCACATTCAGTACTTACATAGTTTTTACCTTATTGAAACAGAAGTGGACCCATAACATGTAAGTGCTATTAAACATTCAACCCAAGACCGTAACTATATCTGGAACATTGGGAGGATACATTAAAGATACATATGAAGCACCTACCGATACAATGCGATACGATTCACCCCTATTATGATTCAGTGTGATTCAGTTACGATTCGATTCAACACAGTGCGATTCAATGCAATACAATGCAATACAATGCAATGAAAAAAACAACAACAACAAAAAACACACACACACATATATATATATATATATATATATATATATATATATATATATATTTATAAAATATATATATATATTATATGCATATTACGGATGTGCCCGAATCCGAATACCTTATTCGGAAAGGAAATTTGTACTAGGGCTGGGCGGTATATAGAGTTCTGGGGATATATATCGATATTCCCCAACGCGATGCGGGATTATCCAATATCTTTCATATCGATATGGTTTGAGGCCACACATGCGCGTGCGCGTTCTGCGCAAAACAGACCACGCCAAGGTAGCACGCGACATGGAGGAACACGCAGCGCCGGTCAACACAGAAAACGTACTGGGGCCGGTTGCACCAGCTAGACGTAAAAAGCTGGGTGTAAGCCATACGCTGGGCTTTGCAACGTCCAACTTTACGATAAATATTTACACCTGTTGCACCAGCTAAAACTACGACCAGGCGCAATTACGCCCGGCGTAGAGGATGCGCGTCCACGCAAACACATTTTCCCGGAGTGATAGTTGAGACGACACCCACGCTGCAATGGCTACAACTACTAATATAAAACTGAATTGCTCAAGACATTATAACAAGTGAAGCCACCGCAAAACAATTTTATTACCTTATTATATTCTAATGTCCGCGTTTTTGTATCTGAGGTCTCCCTGCACATTCCCATGACATAATTTTTCAGACTAACACTAAAAATAAAGGCGACAGGTTAAGTAAAATATAATGAATGTAATACAATGCTTCTTTCTATATCTTTTTTTCTTGCTATCGAGTTTATGTACAACGAATCTTTCCTGAGGTAAATGTGAATTTACGTGACAATTGTGCATTTTAGCCTCTTGACATCTTTCTGTGGCTGAAAAACCACATTTATAAATTGTAGAGTTTGTAATAGAATTGACAGAATTTGAAAGCTGATACTTCTGATTAAAAAGTAAGCACAAAACTTACTGCGATTATTGGATGGCAGGAACGCTGCAAATGATGAGATGAATTAAAGACGTTAAGTATTTCCGAGCATTTATACTGTCCCAGCAAGATGTCGAATAGAAATATAAGGGGAAACTTTAAGACAGTTATATACCGTTATCAGCATGGTAAAGTAGATTCGTCTCTCGTTGTCTCTAAGAGAATGTGTGCGGTTAATATAGTGTTAGCCGTAGTTTCTTTTTTACTTTCACTTTTATAATTCTTGCGCAAAGTTTGCACGTTGCTTGCATGTGTTGCTTGACCCCTCCTTAGAATAATTATTTATAGGCCACATTATCCTACCCGAAAAGACCATAAACGTTACAGTTGGCATCTGCAACAGGTAATTAAAAACGAATCATGTCCGAGCCAATCGTGACTTTTAACTTTACGCCTACCTTTGACTAGGTGTAAAATTTAGTCTCAGACGTAGCACTACGCCGAGATGGTGCAACGGGTATAAATTCTACGCACGACTTAAAGCGCATTTTACGTCCAGCTTAGTCTTACAACCGGCCCCTGTACTGTATTTATTTATCAAAGATTGTTTTATCATTTGAAATGTTGTGCAGCTTATAGTGTTAAGCAGGAGAAACACCTGTACTGTATTTTATTTATCAAAGATTTTTTTTTTCATAATTTGAAATATGTTGTGCAGTTTATAGTGTTAAGCAGGAGAAACAACCTGTACTGTACTGTATTTTATTTAACAAAGATTTTGTGCAGCTGTTTATTTGTTGTGCAGCTGTTTATTTGTAAACAGGGAGGGAAACCCCTGTGTTTGAATTATATTTTGCTTAAAAACTGTTTAATAAAGGCTTATTAAACCATTGTCCTATCAGTCATCTCTCCTTACTCTGATTTTGTGGTAAGTTAAATTTTATGTACTTCAGTGTAACTTTTATGCCGATGCACCGATTCATCTTACCTCATGTTCAACATTAAACTGATGCTACATGCTGGAATTCCATCCCGCTCTATTTCTGTGAACCATAAACCCTGCCTACTTTGATTTGATTAGCCATCTGAATTATTTTTTACATAGATGAGCGCTGTTAGCCTGCCAAGGCAGACCAGACAATCAATTCAAATATTGGGGGGACAGTTTGGCCAATTCTAATTAATTTGGGAGGGGGGACTTGTCCCCCTCATTGTCTATGGTGGTTGCAGCCCTAGTTCAGCTTTTGTGTCCAGAGAGTTTACAGGTATGTTAAGGCAGCACATGAGCATGTCAAACTACTGCACTGATGACTAACTATAAAAAGAGCTTTACGAGATGATGTGTCTGCACTTCTTATCTAGCCCTGTAGGGGAGGGCTTTAGAGTGTGTGGCAGCTACAGCCTCAGTGTTATTTTCAGTTTATGGATGGCGTTGAGGTGCCACAGTGACAGCTCATGTTTGTCGGCAGGTTGAAAATGGTGCTGCATTCTATTAACCCAAGTACGCCATTGCTTAATGTGTCAGGTCTAGCAAATGATGTTTTTATCCTCGTGGGCCCTGAAAAAGCCTGCGGCTTTGGCACAGCATGTTGGATTTGTTCACTTTTTATTGTGTTGGAGTCATTCTTTTCCAGCTTGCGTTAGCTTTTTACTGGTAGAAAAAAATCAGAGTACAGTATTATACAGGAACAGGGGGGCAACTGGAAGTAAAGTGCATAGAAAAAATTCACAAGCTGTTTTTTGTTTGTTTGTTTTGTTTTGTTTACGTGATTACATATTAAAGGAGTAGTCCATTTCCAAAACAAAGATTCACATATAATGTACTCACCCCCTTGTCATCCAAGATGTTTATGTCTTTCTTTTTTCAGTCGTAAAGAAATTGTTTTTTGAGGAAATATTTCTGCATCTTTCTCCATATAATGCCAGTCCATGGTGCCCCGATTTTGAACTTCCAAAAGGCAGTTAAAATGCGGCTTCAAACGATCCCAAGAAGAAGGGTCTTATCTAGCGAAACGATCTGTTATTTTCATTTAAAAAATACAATTTAAATACAATTTTTCATCTCAAACGCTCGTCTTGCCTTTCTCTCCCTGAACTCTGTGTATTCTGACTCAAGACAGTTAGGTTATGTTGAAAAACTCCAAACTTCAAAAATCTTTTCAAAATCATCCTACATCGCTGCAGAAGTTCTGACCCAGTTTTTGCAATGTGAACATGCAAAGAAGATCAAAAACCCTTAACAAAAAAGTTAAAACAGCGATATAAGACGATTTCGAAGTTGAGGGAGAACATGAGACGGGAGTTTTTCGACATACCCTAACTGTAATGAACCGGAACAAAAACAGTCCAGGCAGAGTAAGACAAGATGAGCGTTTGCCATTAAAACGTATAGAAATTGTATTCTTTTTATTAAAATAACCGATCGTTACGCTAGATAAGAACCTTCTTTCTTGGCTAGGATCGTTTACAACCACATTTGGGATCGTTTGAAGCCGCATTTAAACTGCATTTTAGAAGTTCAAAATCGGGGGAACCATATCAGTCCATTATATGGAGAAAAATGCTAAAATGTTTTCCTCAAAGGGGGTGAGTAAATTATTTGTAAATTGTTGTTCTGGAAGTGGAGTTCCCCTTTAAGGGCAATGTTCAAGTCTGAGTAAATCTGACAACTCATTTTTTAAATATTTTTATTAAAATAATTGACTTCTCATTCATTCCAGGAATTAACACTACACTGCTATAATCTGTTTTCAATTAACTAAAAAGCACCAGTTCATAAGTCATTTGTTTGAGAGCTGGTTAAGTTGTGTGCTTCTGATTCAAAAAGAACTGCTTCATAATAGTAATTCATTTATGAATCAGACACCTGCTGTGTTATATTTTTGTTGTATTTATTTATTTATTTTTTTATTTACTGAAAAGAAATCATTTGTTCATTGATGCTGTTTTTTATTCACTAATGTGGTTGTGAATGTAGTGACTACTACTGAAGTTAAAGCACTATACAAATTTGTTTTTTATGGAGCCACAAAAAATTAGCACAGATCATTCTCATTCAAATCAAGATTGTGGTTATTAGTTTTTTTTTTTTTTTTTTGAAGCAGCCCTGCTAACAATGTCCTATTTTGAATGAGTTGTTCTTTTGAGTCTGGTATTTTCAATTAATCGGTTCATAGAAGCATCTAAACAATTCAACTACACATCATGCAGAAACGTGCATGTGGCAGTGAAATGAACCATGGATTTACTGAAACAGTCAGGTCTATGTGAACACTTGAAACTACAAAACTTTCTCCCTCTACTCAGAGTTCAGACTACTGACATGGAGGGCAGGCCTCCAGCGAAAGGACAGGGACATCATCAAATCATCACTCGGTCATTTAGAAGCTCTCTACGCCAGCTTTTGAACTGCCACTTATTGTTTTCCCCCAAAGAGTTCAATTAATTCTGGTGTGAGTATCGCCGCAGGCCAAGAGAGCTGCAATGTGCATGTGTAAACGTCTAAGTTCTCTAGAGCTCACTGATTCATGTTCACAGTTGACCCATGCCTCACACAAACCCCTTGTGACAAGCTGTTGGTGGGACTGTTACAAAATGGCAGAGTTAGTCATGACACACATTTCCATAATAGTTTTGGAGGGTGTCAGCGAGGCGTTGCTTGAATGAGAGCAGGCAGCGCAAGCTAACAGTTGTATTATTGATATAAACAGAGCTGCCAGAATCATACAATCTACAAAGAAAATTCCAGAATCTCGTAACCATTGTGTTGAAAAACAAAAGTGAGGATACAAAAGTTTTTCTTTGTGTTTATGCGTGTCAGTGTTATTTTTTCCACTTGTCAGAGCTATTCTGTACTTTTGTAAGATGCATAGAACAATTCCACAAAATCCAACATAATCATGTAGTATCAGTGGGTATTATTAAGTAACACACACACACACACACAAACACATGTACACTGTTCATACATCCATCAGATTGATTAGCCCCCTTGTCAAAAACCCTGTGCAAATAAATCTGCATTATTTCTGTTTTTAATTAAAAAAATAACAATAATAATAAATAAACTGTAACCTTTCATTGAAGTAAAACAATTGAAAGAAGTATGAAATCTGCTCTTGATCAATTAACTTTTGTATCTTTAAAAAAAACAAAAAAAAAAAAACGTTTGGATTTAATTAATACAGTCAATATGCATATTCCCAAAATATATATATATATATATATATATATTTGTTTAATGGTATCTCTTTACTAAGTTCTGTGAAGGCCAGTATCACTAATATCAATACTGAAAATAATCATTTTTAAGACTTTATAGGTTTAAAACATATTTAACTTTAATTTAAGTGAACTTAAAACAATATTTACATAAACTATAATACATGTGACATTTAGCTTTGCCTTTAGCTTAGGGCTTAGTGCTAAGGATGTTTTATACTGTTTCAGATTTGTACTGTGTCAAAATTCTTAATGGCCCCATCACACAGGAAAAAAAAAATCTATATATATTGTTTTTGACCTATGTAACCTTGTAAAAAGTGCCTTAAGTTTTTTTTCAGATAGGTTATATACTGTTACACACAGTAAAATGAATTAATTATATGTTTAACAGCATACATTTAGCCCTGTTAAAAGTAGTCACAAAATGTTACATTTCAATATACCTTTTTTTTTTTTTTTTTTTTTTTTTCCGCAGGCTGGTGCACCCGTGCTACAGCTGTTCTGTGTTCTAATTAAAAGTTCAGAGACGGAGCGTCTATTGTCTGTCGTTCTTCAGACATTACAGTAGACATATTTTGGTTTACAAACTATATTGTTTCATTATTTAGTCACATTAACACTCAGCTAACATATCCACAGTTTAGCAGCTAAAGATTTGCTGTGGGCACGATTCGCTTAAATGTTAAACAAAATGTTTTTATGTTATTATTTTAAAAACGGATTGGAGCACTATATTATTTTTTTATATAAAGGTAAATGCTAGAGTTGCTAGGTTGTCACAACGAAACCCACCTAACTGCTACTCAAAACTATCCCAATTGCGTTTTGAGGGGGAGCCCCTGTTGAAAATCGTGTTCCGTGGTGTAAATTACACGCTTTTTGTCAAGGTTCCCCTAAAAAATTCGCACTCCAGTGGCTAAATATGACGTTATTGGGGTCACTTTAACCCGCAACATCAAAAACAACCATGGACTTGGCAAAACTTGGTAGCGCCAACTTGTTCAAGTACTCCTCTCTGCGCCAATTACAACAGGCTTGGCCAGCTGACCAATCAGAACAGAGTAGGCTTATGGAAGAGAGGGGTTTACAGACATTTCACTCAAAACTGCTTAAAAGAACCATTTCGAAATCATGGACAAATGACTATGTATAAATGTATATTCTGGGAAAATTACAATGGTTTCTGACCTTAGATTCATTTAAACCTTTTGTAGGGGACTCCAACACAATATTAGGACACTTTAAAATACCATATGACCTGCTCTTTAATCAAATTTATAATGTAATATAATATAATGTTAATTACGTTTATAAAATGTATCGTTCCGTTCCTTGATTGAGCTGTGTTCAAAGCTGTTGTAAATTGCTCTACAAACATACACATTTGTTTATGTTTGTGTGTTGCTTGGCAACCCCTTTATTGCAACCACAACCGTTTCTGAGGAACTACATTGTTTGGTTTAAGAATAACGTTTTTATTAATATCATTACACTTTATTTGCTCTGTTTTATTTTGTAAAACAAAATACTATGTATATGGAATAACTATTTTATGAAAGCAATAATCCCTGTGAAGCTGTGGCTAACAGTGAATTTATAACAGCTAAGGGGCATTGTTAGGCACGGAGTTTCACGGGGCTTATTATTGTCTACAGAATGAGTATTGTGTGGAAAAAAGGATGTGCAGTCTTAATTTCTAATACATTCTCCTGTGATGTCACACCATCTACTGGCATCTGAGGACACTAAATATTTATTTCTGTCCCAGCCCTGACACTACAGCCTTCACCAAGCTGCCACCCAGCAATTTGAGGTGACATAAATCAGGGAAACATCCAGCTGCTCATCTGCATCTGCACTTTGCACAGACCTGATCTCCACAGGCCCCTTGACAACCCAATGTCCTTCACACCACCTTACTGAAGAGTAACATTCCGTTCACAGGAATGCTCAGAATCTCAACAAAATCAAGTATCATGAGCTGAAGTATCACCCCACAGTTCACATAAACACAACATTTCATCTGCATAAATTACAATATCTGCACTACAAAATCATTTTGGTCACAGTTAGGGATCAGGCCCCAGGCCTTCACTGTAAAATGTTTTGTTAGGTAATCTAAATATATGCTTCCTGTGGTAACATCTAAATTAAGGGGTTTAATTCAAATCAAATTTTGTTTATCATGACTAAATCAATCAGACCGTGTTCTGGATGGGACCGTCCTTAGCATTCTTTGTGTGCAGGAATTTAATTATCATTGAAGCTTAATCTGTGGTTTTGTTGGGGAGAAAGAAAGCAAGTTCAGAATGGCCTAAATTATATTAATGAGATGAACTATCTCCATGTCATGACGTCATGAATAGGCCAGTGTGTGTCCGTCACTTAAAAACAAATTATTTAATTTATTTTCTTTCTTTCTTTCTTTCTTTCTTTCTTTCTTTCTTTCTTTCTTTCTTTCTTTCTTTTTTCTTTCTTTCTTTCTTTCTTTCTTTCTTTCTTTCTTTCTTTCTTTCTTTCTTTCTTTCTTTCGACAGTCTGTAGATCAGGTCCCCCTCCATCTTTGATGCATTGGAAAAAGGACAGCATGCCATCTCCCAAAGAACACACACACACAACCATGACTCTTCATAGGTGCTGAGGATTACTACAGCAATAAATGGAGACCCTCTGCATGTCTAGAGATTTAATTCATGGAGAACATGACAACAAAATAACAAGGATAAAGGTCTTATAAAGCCTAAATACAATTACCAGAAATAGAAAGTGAAACGTGGGCTACAAATGTACTACACCACGGTCGCATGACTTTAACGTCACCCTCACTAAGCTTCTGACAACTCTTTCAGTCTTTGTTTACTTACTTTGAGTGTGTATCAAAAGAGTAGGGGATTTTGGGACATAATGTCACAGACCACTGTTGTCTGTCTGGCCTGTCAATCATCCTGTCACAGTTAACATCCTTACACTCCACATTTCAGTTCATTTAATTTACATATATTGAAAATATAAAAAGAAAACTTTCCATTTCTGTTTCTTATTAGCAAACATAAACAGACATCAACAGATGTCCACACAGTCGCCACTGAGAGGCCTTATGAAAGCAGTAGTTTGTCTGACTGAAGAACAGAAAATACACAGAAAGAATTGGCGGATCACTACGACGGAGCCCCATTATTTCTGCTCACTTCTAAGTCGGTCAAAGAATCGATACCCGGCAGGTGGTAATGAAGGCCAAAGTAAAAGACTGCACTTACTATAGTGAAGTTCATAACTTTGAGGATCCAGATGGTAAGAGCAAGGTTGACCACTATGAGGATCATGAGGAGTAGGACAAAGAAGTAAAGGCAACGTTTCCGCCAACCGTAGATCCCCACTTTATACACTTGCAGTTTTTCAGTATTTTGGACATTGTTTCTATGAGGGCACTGTTCCTGGGTCATCTGCAAGAAAACACAAATAAAACATTAATTACGTTGATTTAGGGATCAATGATGAGACACCTTTTGGTCCTAATATATTATTTATTTAAACATACATTGAAAATGCAAATTAATGTACATACTTTGACTTGCACTTATTTATTTATTTATTTGACTAAGGTCATTTGGTGTGATTCATCAAAACACAGAACGATGCAGAAATAAACAGGAAATTGCATCATAAGTCAAAAGAAAATAAGTTAAGGCCAGTAAGTAAAAATAATGAATGTCATGTTATTTGACCTTTTTATGACAGGACAGCAGCAGGTCAGTTATAGTTGTATTATGTCATGTGGTGCAGCTACCCAAAACCTAATGGTATTTATAAATGTATTATTTTATTACATTTGTTAAAAACACTTTTTTTTTTTTTTAATCTTGGAAAACTATATATATATATATATATATATATACACACACACATTTTAAAAAGCAACAAAAAAAGATATATGTTGAAAGACTGGATGTACCCTCACATGTAATTAGTGTTTTAGTAAAATGTGTTATTTTTTTTTTTTTTTAGTTTTGAGAAATTGGCTATGTGTTAAAATAGATTTTGAAAAGATTTAAATGTCATTGACCCTTAAGGTGCGGCGAACAGCAGCTGATTGGCTATCCTTTAAGCCCTTTGAGTCTGTATTGCTGTACCGATAAAGCTTGAATAGTCTTTGTTTATGCTGATTCTAATAGTCTGGTAACAAAAGAGAAAAGACACCGTACATTTCAAGAGCCATAATAATAGACTAATATCTTTGCACAGAATACAATTTACTGTCGACAGCATTTTGAGCAGAACTCTTTGTTGGCGGAGTCAATCGCATTTGACAAGCACGCACATTCAGGCAACACTGAAACAAATGACTTCAGACAGCTCTGTGAAAGTTCCAAGGTACAGGATTGCAAAATAAAAAATTCAATGAGCTTCCCATTCTCCATATCATAGGGTTTTACTACCTATTCTGCCCTTATCATCAACTCCTCATATTATATAATCACTCACATTTTAAGTACATAATCTGTCATGATATAGCATATAGGGGCTCACAAAGCACGTCAGGCTTATTGTTATTAAAATAGGCCCTGAATTCAACTGTATTTGAGCAATGGGGAAATTGATCATCTACAATATGTTTGAGCACCCTTGCCATTGTAGTATAAATGAGGTGTGAATGTGTATAGTAAAGGCACTGTAATACAGATCAATGGGAAAAACTGCATTGAGGATATCATTGGGATAGTCCCCTTTACCTATTTAGAACAAACTTGTTCACTCAGGGGAGATCAATTAATCAATCAATTAATCAATCAATAAAGGGATACCAGTGGCCTGGAGGTATATCACTGTTCCAGCCACTATGAAAACTCTAACTGTGGGATACCCTAATATGATGAGTTTGACCTAGTCAGCGGAAAAGTGTCCAGGAGGCCACTGCCATACCTATATTTTATCTCTAGGGAAAAGAATTCTGCTGCCAGTTTCACAGGAGTATGTTTCAGAACACAGAGTGGGAAGAATAATCAGTAATACAGCAAGGACCAAGCTCTGTTCAACTTTTTACATGAGGTTTTCACATATGTTTGGGAACAATCACAATGGATTTTTACATTTTCTAACAAAGACTACCTATATACTTTGTGTTTGGGGGTGGGCTTGTTTCCACAATTAAGGATAAAACCTCTTAAAATAATTGATAATTTAAAAATATGTATATTAAAAGCCTGCAGGAAAGTATTTTGAGCAGGGGGGGCTGAGAAAAAAGGGGGGTGGGGGGGGGTTTGTCAAGTTTTGCCAGGAGCGAAGTTATAAGTGTGCAATACACTGTGCATTTTTTTTTAGAAATAAAATCAATTTAGTTCAGCTGGACATGGGACGCTACATATCTGAGGGAGGTGCCACACGTGATGCGTCTGTTTGGTCGCGGATTCAAAAGCGCAAGATAACTATTATTAATAAACGTTTAAATTCTTTGTTTGAAATAACTGACTTAATTTAATTAAAAAAGAAATAACGATGAACCACAAATTAAGCATTTGTTTTAAATAAGGGAAACCTTATTTATTTGGGTTACATCGCAAGTATAGGCTAGGCTTCGTTTTCTTCATTTTTGTTAACAAGAGTTAGATGTTTAATAAATGCGAATTATCCATTGTACTTTATGACTGATCTGTAATAATAATGAACCACAAACTACGATCATTTTTGAAGGGCAAATTTTATTTGCGTTACAAATTGTATTAACAAAATTGTCATTTTGTTATTAAAACTTCAGTTTTATATATGTGAATATCTTAATGGTACTATTTTATTATAAGCTAATACAGTGGCAAATAAAATTGATATATAAAAAATACCACGGCACACCAAGCACTGAAATATAGAAATAAAAATAGAATATGAAAAAAGGCGTTTTTGTTTTTATAATTAAACACAGTCGTCAGAATTGGAATTATGGCTTTATCAGACTGCACTTAACACTTTATGAAAATCAAGCTCAAATGGAGTAAATTGGTTTTTGACCAGCAAATGACGATCTGTGTTTTCTCTGTCATAAGAACAGCTGTATCTGAGGCAGCAAATGCTTCGCATTATGTGCTTTTATCAACGTACAGGTTATAACTTTTATTGTAGTTATATGGGCATTTAGTTATTCTTGTCTTTTAATATAGAGTTGAAGCTCTATACTCACAGGATATTTAAAACGTAGCCTACAAAAGTATATTGGCTACAATTAGATGGCAAAAGTTAAGACTCTTCAAACACACAAAAAAACATTAGCCTTTACAGATAGTGTTTGAGTAAAGAAAACGCTGTACTTAATCAAATATCAGTTATTTATTTACCCTTGCATTGCGAACAAGTGGAGAACTGTCCCCAGTCTGTGCGTGCTGACGCTTCGTTCGGCGAAAAAATCAGAAGTGTGTTTTTGCAACATGTTGACTGGTGTATTTTTAATCTTTAATGACGGATACAGACGTGGTAACGTCACACGACAATTGTTGCTTATTGTCACTGTGTTTTTTCCAATTAATTTGAATGAATATTCAAGTGAATAAAATTAGTTTTATTTCTTTGTTGTTACAAAATGCACATTTATTTATTTTTAAGTGCACCCCCACCGCACCCCCATTTTTTCTTTAGCTCCAAATCAGGGGGTGCTGCAGCACCCTCAGCACCCTCAGCACCCCTACTTCACGCGGTAATGATTAAAAGTTACATGTCTCTCTGATGTTCTGATGCTTAGTGTACTGGTGCAGGAATGGGGTTTCTGAGCCTTCATTTACCAAGACAAAGATTTAACGTAAATGAGAAGTCGTGGAGTGACACTAATAGGATTCAATGAGGAAAAACAACATGATTCATTTGCTAGTACTCCTCTGCAGGGGGAAAGGCAAACCGTTGTGCATTTCTTTAACCAGCAGGAGGAAGACTGCTCATCACAGTTGACTCTGCTCCAAAATAAATCTAAAACTACAGTATTTTAACAGAAAATATTTGGTTTATGAGTCAGTGACACACAGTGTAATATATATTATAGAAAAATATAACTTAAAATACAAGTTCTAAAAAATGTATTCTTTGTATTTGCAGTTGATTTCAACAAAATTTCAAATAAATTATTTAAAAAATGCTGTTGTAACCATCAATTAATAATATACACTATATTGTTTCCATTTTGTGTGTACAGATCCTATTCATTACCTTAATCATAATTATCATTTTACAAATATGTTGATTTCATTATTTTAGAAAACATTTTACAATTTTACATAAGTATTCTGAACTAAAACTGTCTTGTCATAAAAGGTCAATTTATCTTAAATTTTTATTGACTTTGACACATGGTCAGTTGATATGCAGCAAGTTCTGTTAATTTTGTTTCCCTAAATAATAATAGATTATGATAAAGTACTTAAAGTTTTATTTTTATCAGTTTCTTTCATTTTCCCCCTTCTTTATTTTGATATCAGGATATTTGTGTCATCCTTATTCCGTACATTTTTGAATTTATTGAAAAATATAATTTTAATTCAAAATTAAATGCATGCTTGTAGTAGAAGGGTGTCACACCCCTGGACTATTTGTATTGGTTTTTCCCTCATGTGCCCATATATGGTTGTTTCTGTTCCTGTCCTCATTGTGTCATTATTAGTTAATCACCATCACCTGTCTGTGTATCATTAGCCACCCTTTATAGTTGTTTGAGTTCTATGCTTTGTGTCCGGTCTCATCAATGAGTATGTGTGTCCCTGCCTTCTTTGTGGTTACCTGTGTGGATTTATGTGTGGATTATATTAAACACTTTTCATTGCATTTTATCTTTGTGTTGCGCCTTTCAAGCGCTGTGACAAAGGGGTGTATTAAAAATCCTTCTATGTATAAACTGAAAATAATGAATAGATCAAATAATGCAATTGCACAGCAATGCAGAAAGTATCATCAAATTTTTCCAGTTCACCTAACTTAACCTTTATGCTGAATGTTCAGTCTTAACTATTTTCTAAATTACAGTAATACTTTTCATTCTAACAATTTCCTAATTATCTGGAAGCTCAACTACATTTATGTATAGTGTACATAGTGTGTTGAAAACAACAGCCAGGTTTTTCCCAACTGTTATAAAATATACCCTAAAAGAAGACTAAAAATCAAATGTCCTTGTCTTAAAGACATTCTGAAGACATTCCTGGGCTCATAGAACTGTAATGGAGTTGCATGAAGGACAGGTCAGGTGAAATTAAAGCACCACTCAACACTGCTGGTTCCTTGGGGAGAGGCTGAGATGGCGAGTTACTCATCTGTGAACTGAAGTGTTAGTGTTCTGCCCTTGTCAGTGGCAAACACTACAGATGTTAGTCAGTATGGTACCAGGGACTTTAACAAAATACTGGAAAATGCCTTAAAGCTTAAGATCGGGAACTTTTGGCCTAAAAAACAAACAAACAAACAAACAGCAAAACACACTAAACCAGTGGTTTTTAAACCTGTCCTGGATGCCACACAGAACTGCACATTTTGTATGTCTCCTTCACACAGTTTAGGTGTTGCAGTCTCTATTAATGAGCTGATGAGTTTATTCAGTTGAACCAATCTACGAATATCACTGTAATTTATTCAAATCTTTCTTTCTGACATTGACAATTTGTTTATTATAATCTGTAATGACCTACAACATTTTTCCTAAAAAACAAATCTCTACACTCTTTATAAAAAAAAAAAAAGAACTGACTGAATTTAATTATGTTGTGAACAGTGGTTCTACATACTACAAGCTGTTTTCTTCACATTAAATACTTTCATAACATTATTTTTTAAACCCACCTTTCTCTTTTTTAAATCTGTAACTGCCAAAGTCACCTCATTTGCTGGAGCTCAACCACCCAGTGTTTCCAACTTGGCAAGATTTAGTGACTTTTCACACCCCTTTAATGATGTCAGATGACACCACGGTTGTAAATCAGGATATGTCAGGATAGTATCAGCATATCAATCAATCAATCAATCAATCAATCAATCAATCAATCAATCAATCAATCAAGTACTTATTTTATTTCTGTTAACACTTATTTATTCATTTTTCCAGTTTTATATATATATATAAATATATATATGTATATATATATATAGTTTTTTTTTTTTTTTTTTTTTTTTTTTTTTTTTAATGTGCAGATACAGATGAATCATTAACAAGTAACATGCATTAAGAAAACAAAAAGGGTCAATTTTGAATTCATGCCATTTTTAAATGTGCTAAGACCACAAAGCACAAGTCTGTAGGGCACAGCTTGAATTCTACACTAACAGTTGTTTTCAAGGCTCAGTGTGGAGTGTGCAGGCTCAGGATTTAAGACTAAATCCTGCTTTTATAACAAATGTCATATGTACCCTTTGTTCTTTTTGTGAGTCTGGCAGGTTGCAGTGCTTGAGATTTTAGAGAGGATGATACTTTACTGTTGGCTCCAAAAACGAAGGATTGTCAGAAAGCTGCAGAATATGAAACACCTGCTTGTACTTTAGCCTCCCTCCCTGGTGCCTGCACTTATTGGCAGCTCACTGGAAGAGCTGCAGGCCCATGCTGTCACCTTCAAGAGCAGCGCTTTTATACACTCACCCATTCCTCCTGTTTCTCTACATTGCAGTTTTCAGTGTCACACGATCTCACCATTCAAATATGCTGATTATAATCAGTGTTAAGAACGGTTGTGCTGCTTAGGTTTTTAGTTTAAACCATAACTACACTTTTCAGGATTTTTGGATGAATATAATTTAGCAGCATTTATTTGAAACAGATTTTTTCTAACATAAAAACTCCTAGTCACTTCTTATCAGGCAACGTGATTTCATGATAATTTGTATTTGATGTTAAATGTGGTTTTACAAAACGTACATTTACTTACGTTTTCACAAGCTCCACAACGTACAATACTGACGTATTTACAGCATCTAAACATACAAATACTCACATATTATCAGCATTTTAACGTACAACACCGATGTATTGCGACACCTAAAAATGTATCCTTATGAATACTGAAACTGCGGCATTAAATGTATTATTATTGTTTTCAATTGTCATATTAATGGCTTTGTTTTCAATTGTGTTATTAAATTGTTTTGTCATTTACTTAATATGAAATGATAACATTTCATTCTGTTCTGTGTGATTTCTGCTACCAGCTTGTTTTGAAGAGTATTACAATTACATTTTATATCTTTTTACATTCACTATACAATGGGTAGGTTTAGGTTTGGGGTAATATTTAGGTAAATATTTTTTTTTTTTTTTTTTTAAATACATAGCAATTTGTACGTTTTAAACATTGAATTACCTCTAAAATGTACGTTTCAGCATCAATAAAAACATACAAACATACATTTTGTGCTTGTAAATGTTACATACTGTAACGTATAAGCAATGAGACCAGGCTGGATCTGTTTAATGTGTCCCTACTGAATAAATGTGTTATTACAAAAATAAATAAATAAATAAAAATCTACACATGTAAACAGAATTATTGTACTGCATGTATATTATTATACATTATTATTATTATACATCTAGCAAATCCAGGCATTTGGATTTTGTTTCATACCCTTTCCACAATTTAGCTGCTCTTTACTCTTCATTTTCACAACTGTCCTTCAGACCCACAAGTTGTATAATGAACCCATGACCATGGGGGTTCGGAAAATATGGTTGTTATTTTAATGATTCAAAGGTAGGCATAGCAAGGCAAACGTCTATCATTAAAGCAAATGTTTTGCAAACTCATGCAAACAGCATCTCTGAGTGTTTTAATTTTATCAGACGATTGAATTTGTTGACAATTTGAACACTTTTGCAAAGCATCCAATGTAAATATGGCTCATTAGCCTGAATGTATTTGCTGAGGTAAACTGGTACTTTAGCTAATGTTGCTGCACTACACAGGTAATATCGGTTCTGATTAAAATTGAGTGGTTGTGAAATAAAATGTGCTTTCAGTAAATTAGAGCATATTTAGGTAAAATTGGAATCTTGCAACATGGAGTTACCCAGCTTAAAACTAGTGTTACATGTCACTAAATTCAAAAGTCCAAACTGTTCCTGTCATTCTGTAGGTCACTGACTGAAAAATGGAGCTGATGTCCAAGTGAAACATGAGAGAGAGTCTGAGGTATGTCACTTAAAATATAAAAAAACATACTAAAACAACATTCAGGTTTGGAATTAATATATTCAACTTCAGTTTTTAATATATTCAACTGAAATAGAACAGATGAAATCTGAACACATACCCTGAACAAAATTATAAACACAACACTTTTGTTTTTGCCCCCATTTTTCATGAGCTGAACTCAAAGATTTTTCTATGTACACAAAGGGCCTATTTCTCTCAAATATTGTTCACAAATCTGTCTAAATCTGTGTTATTGAGCACTTCTCCTTTGCCGAGATAATCCATAATGTTGGTCCACTCCTCTTCAATGGCTTTGCGAAGTTGCTGGATATTGGCAGGAACTGGAACACGCTGTCGTATATGCCGATCCAGAGCATCCCAAACATGCTCAATGGGTGACATGTCAGGTGAGTATGCTGGCCATACAAGAACTGGGATGTTTTTAGCTTTCAGGAATTGTGTACAGATCCTGGCAACATGCGGCTGTGCATTATCATGCTGCAACATGAGGTGATGGTCGTGGACGAACGGCACAACAATGGGCCTCAGGATCTCGTCACAGTATCTCTGTGCATTCAAAATGCCATCAATAAAATGCACCTGTGTTCGTTGTCCATAACATACACCTGTCCATACCATAACCCCACCGCCACCATGGGCCACTCGATTCACAATGTTGACATCACCCACACCCACCCTCACCCACGCAACGCCATACACGCTGTCTGCCATCTGCCCTGCACAGTGAAAACCGGGATTCATCCGTCAAGAGAACACCTCTCCAAAGTGCCAGACGCCATCGAATGTGAGCATTTGCCCACTCAAGTTGGTTACGACGACGAACTGCAGTCAGGTCGAGACCTGATGACGAGCATGCAGATGAGCTTCTCTGAGATGGTTTCTGACAGTTTTTTTCAGAAATTCTTTAGTTATGCAAACCGATTGTTGCAGCAACTGTCCGGGTGGCTGGTTTCTGATGATCTTGGAGGTGAAGATGCTGGATGTGGAGGTCCTGGCCTGGTGGGGTTACACGTGGTCTGCGGTTGCGAGGACGGTTGAACGTACTGCCAAATTCTCTGAAAAACCTTTGGAGACGGCTTATGGTAGAGAAATGAACATTCAATTCACGGTGGTGGACATTCCTGCAGTCAGCATGCCAATTGCACTCTCCCTCAAAACTGCACATTTTAGAGTGGCCTTTTATTGTGGCCAGCCTAAGGCACACCTGTACAATAATCATGCTGTCTAATCAGCATCTTGATATGCCACACCTGTGAGGTGGAAGGATTATCTCGGCAAAGGAGAAGTGCTCACTAACACAGATTTAGACAGATTTGTGAACAATATTTGAGAGAAATAGGCCTTTTGTGTACACAGAAAAAGTCTTAGATCTTTGAGTTCAGCTCATGAAAAATGGGGGAAAAAACGTGTTGTGTTTATAATTTTGGTCAGTGTAAGATGGCATTCTGCAACTTAACACTGCAAATTAATTTTTAGTTATTTTATAGTATTTTCCTTTCATATTGTTTTATAGGTTCTGGAACAGTATTTGTTAATTTATATTAATTTATGTTATTTATACAAGGTAAGGGGAATGTGTGTGTGTGTGTGTGTGTGTATTGACGTCACGTTTATTATACTGGTTTCTGGAAAATTAACCAAACAAAAAGATTATTCATAACAAATTAGTCTAGCATCAAATCAGCTGCATATTTTATAACAGTTGAGCTAAAAACAAAAGACTTAAAGCAGTAACACATTCTAAATATGATGGATGAGCTACATTTGAAGTCATTTTAAAAAGCCATGACAAGCATAGCTGTGCATATCAGTTGAATTTTATATGCACCTCATTTGTAATGTTGTTTAGCAACGATTAATAATCTGGTGTTTAGTTACATGGCTGCAACAGTTTAGAAAAAAAATCTATAGCATTTTTTTTTTTTAATTTCCCTTCCCAGGGTTCCACATTTTGCTTGTTTCTATACCACAAGGCTAACGGGAATTTTAAAACGCTTTCAGAGGCTGATCTGAACCCATTTCAAATTCTCAGAGGCCTGTGATCACGTCTGAGGCGGAGAAAGCTGTTTTTGACTTGGACACTAAAGGGCAGACAGTAACCAAACGTCCCATAACCTTCACAGCTGCTTCCTTCACTCTCTGCCAAAGTCCCACCCCCTCCTTTCCCTTCTTATTTGCCATTCTCACTCCAACCTGGCATCATCACAGAGAATTTTAACAAGCACCTTTCTTACAGTGTCCCTTCATCAGAAGAGCGTGAGCAAAAAACAGCACCATGAACCCTGTCGGTAACTCTGCAATCTTTCCACAGCGAACCCTGTTGTTACTTATTTATAGTAGCATGTTTCCCAGAGGGCCAAAGTAATTGAAACCAAATGTGTGGAGGCAGTGAGATGGGGAAATAGAGCGGCGGTAGCATCTGGACAGGAGAAAAAAAGAAGGAGATAGAAACGAGAGGGACAGGGAAAACCCTTTGTCTACTGTCGGGACACAAACTTTTTGGCTTCCAATTAATACAAGACTTTTTTCGGAGAGCACAATGCACTGACAGAATAAACCAACACAATGGGACTGAAGGGAAAAGAGAGGCAGAGAAAGAGAGATAAAAATAAGCCAACAACCCCAACTACTTCAGCGCAGACAGAAAACTTTCCTAAAAAATGAAGCAGCAGTTCACATTAAGCGCAGCCCTGTCTCTCTGCTGCCAGGAAGTCACATGCGTTTCCTCGTACAAAGCACAAGTCAGAAACAATGAAATAAAAACTTACCATCCTGACCATGGCTCTCAACCTGAAGTCCAAGCTAATGCACTCAGGGTGTGACAGGCAGATAAAAGTAGACCGAGACACCCTTTAAAGATGGCATGAGGCCTATTTTCTCTGTCTCTCACTCTCTTTCTTTTTCCGACTGACTCCAGGCAGTTACAATCCCCCCTTCCGACACTGTCAGCTTTTCCAATAGCAGACGCGCACGCCAAAATCCCTGCCCCAGAGTCTGCAGGAATTTCCTGGACTCTCAGTCCAGTATCTGCAGCGGACCCAGAACCACAGCGAACAGTGACTGAGTCTTGCGACGCTCTGCTACCGTCTGCCTGAGTAACTGCCCCCTGGTTTCTGGCCAGATATAGTGTTAGGAGACACATGGGGGAAGTTAAGGGGTAGGCTAGGGTTGATATGTGAGGAGGATTTTTTTAGCACAGCCCCTCACCATGCATGTGTGTGCGTGTGTGGGTTTCAGCATGCAGCCATGGGAATTGGAAATGCACATTTACTTTTCTACTTGATGTTTGTGCCTGGCTGGCTGTGAGGGATAAAACTGCCACAAAGCCTTTTCTATACAGCATTTTCTGCAGGCATGAAGTCATCAGACTGATGAATAATAGTAATCATTGTTTAGGTCGCCTCCTTTAACTGGCTAGTTCAGCATTAGCAGGACATACCATGGGGAGTGTAAAACCAATAGTGTTTGTCAGACCACATGTGCAATCAATACACAGAATCCCAAGACGATTAATCAGCAACGTAGATTGCTAATGCTGGCGGTGTTCTGGACTATGGTTTGAAGGTAAAAAAAAAAACATTAACATTAATATATTCATACTGTGTTTTTACCTTACTGCAGTGACAAAGAACTGTGTTTGGGGTGTTTAGGCTTGAATTTATTCAGGTGGTTGTTTGCTTTCACACTCTTTGACAAGGGTTCGAAAACAACCAATTAGAGTCAGAATTCTGAATCAGGGTTTAGAGGCACCATTTCCATGTAACCTTGCTGAATAATGTTGTTGTCGGGTCGAATAAATTCACCACCAAAACATCTGCATGGCATTGTTTTGGAGAAGGTGTCCCCCATACTCTACTTGTAAATATAAAACCAACATTTTTACATAGTGAATTAAATTTGATTAAATAGAAGTGAGTGCAGTTGTTTACATAGTTTGGAAAAAAAAAAAAAAAGCACTGTACTTATAATGTACTATAATATAATACAATACTTATAATAATAACCACCATTCCTGTCCTTTAGTGTGACAATGTCCTATGGTGTGACACGCCACAGATGAAACATCTGAAAAAACACATATTTGTTTTTATCTCAAAATATCCTTAAAAAACAGTTGAGTATTTCAATAGGCAAGATAGAAATATATCTTATCTTAAAATCCCATGAGGAACAAGTCATGCAGAAAAAATGATGTTAATTATAAGTTCATATTAAATAAATAACACTATGAAAATTAGTGTTATATCTCATATCATATTTATATTATTAAGATGATTTTGTCCACTTAATTTCTGCTATGTCACACCATAGGGCAAATGTATGGTACAGTTCAGTTAAAAAAACAAAAAAAAAACAAAAAAACAATTTACAAAGTTAGGGACTCAAAATACATAAATATATGCATTTCTTCTTCAAAATCAAAAATAGTCTTTTTTACTGGCTGTTTGTCAACTACACAATATGAAAACATGCTGAATGGCTGCCAAAAATAGTACTGGCAGTCTGAACTATAATATATACTTCCCAAAACAACTGCAGCCTTCAAAATCAGGAAGACAATATGTCCTCTGAGGGGCAGAGCCAATACAACAAAAGTAAATACAACTGGAGCAAAACAAGAGGTGAAACAGATGTTTCCCCACTGTATCAGTAAGTGGAACCACTTTAGGTTTACAAACACTGCAATTGGCATTTAAATCATAAGATAATAAACATTTAACATTTTATATTGTTACAGCTTTATACTGCTACAAAAAAAGGAAAAAAAAAAAGAAAAACATAAGATCACATTAAAACAGCACAACAACAAATGCTCAACAAGGTGAGTGAAAACAAACTAGCAAGCAATGTCATGTATCATCAGAATTAATTCATGTTTTATCCATGCTTTGCTATAAATAAACAGTTGTGACATACTATACACTAAACACTATGTAGTCTACTATCCAGCGTATAAATGCGTAAGAAAAGCTGAGATAGTTGCGAGCATGCATTATCCAAGTATTTGAAGTGCACTTTTTCCTTGCTAGAATTTGTACTACTCACGCTATTTATGCTGCAAAATGGCATAGATTCAAAGGTGTTCAAATTTATCTTTACATTCACAATGAAATTGGATTTACAAGTGAACTCAGACCTTTTTGCCCAACTTAAATGTGCTAGAATTTCATTCCATTATATTGTTATTTTTGTCCTTCAACATGAATATTACATTATTGTAATATAATATTTAATTGAATTAGGCCACAGTTTCTAACTCAATAATGAAATGAGAAAATTTAAATGTAAAATTTGGTTCATTCGATTTCACTTCCCAGTTATTCTCTAAAGCAGAACAACTTCCAATCTGCAATTTAGTAAAATTCTTACATCAAAAGTCAAGAAGTGTAAAGTACAAGTACAAGTAAATGTATTACTAAATATTATATTATTCAAATCGCTATGACAGTGCAGTGAGCTGTGGTGTTAAACTTGTATGCAATATGCGGTAAAAAGCAGGGGTGACTGGGGACCGGAAAGTGAACTAAACATGATACTTGAGTGGACCGGGGGAACATAAGTGTTCTCCAGTGAGAAAGCTCACTTATTAAGCAAAATGAAATCTGCATTACTGCAGTGGTACCGCCAGTGCCTCATATTAGTCCTGTTTGTGCTGTTGTGTGCGTGTAGCCTAATCTAGGCTCAACTGGAAAAATGGCTGTACCTACATTTTTGCATGAATCCCAAAACGCACCAATACATAGAAGGTACAATCTGCAGTTTCCAGCTAAAATGGTTAATTGGTTTAATGTCACGTAACGTGGAAGGAAAGGGCGAACGAAGATGGCGGTTCAAGATTAAGTCTTTATTATAGTCCACGGGTAGTTTCCAAAACAGGTAAATCCACAGGCAGGGTAGCATACATACACATCACGTTGACGTTGACGAGACCGGACGACAAACACAGAACTGAATGTAACTTATAAAGACCGGTGATAACGATGAACATAATTAAGGCACAGGTGAAACAAGGTTAACTAATTAGGACACAACGAGGGCAGGAAGAACCAAATATGGGCACAGCAGGGAGAAACCAACATAAACAGTCCAAAGGGGTGTTACATTACTCCCCCCTCCCGGAAGGCGCAACCTCATGCCGTGGAAAAAACGAAAACAAAGGAGTGGACGTGGGATGGCAACAGAAAGTCATGGTCGGAGGAGGCTTAGGTGGAGGACGCACTCCCGGGAAGAAGGACAACAAACAAAGTCCATGGTGGAGATGACGGAGGGAGGAGCCATGGTGGAGGAAGGGCTGACGACTCCAGGGAGCCGACTGACGGCGGCAGAGCAGTTGGAGGTGGAGCCCGAGGCGGAGAGGGAGAACCGATGATCCTGGGCGACGCCGATGATCCTGGGCGACACCGATGATCCTGGGCGACACCGATGATCCTGGGCGACACCGATGATCCGGAGGGCCAAGGCGGAGCCCAAGGCTCTGGCAACCGAGGTGGAGGTCCGCGGCGGAGGCGGAGTGACAGAGGACTGAGGTGGAGCCGGAGGGAGGGAGGAGCCCAACAGAGCCGGTGGGATGGAGCGACGAGGCGAAGCCGGAGGAGCGGAGTCCAAAGGCGATGGCGGGACGACGACCGACCAAGGCGGAGCCGGAGGGACAAGGGAGCCCGGTGGAGCTGGTGGGCCGACGGGCGACGGTGGAGACGAGGGAGCTGAGAGCCGGGGTGGAGCCGCAGGGTCAGAGGGCCGAGGCGGAGTCCAGGACTCTGAGGCTGGAGGCGAAGACAAGGGATCCTCCAGCCCTGACACCGATGGAGACTGGCAGACCCGCGGCGAGCCCACCGCACAGATGGTGGGCTGAGGGTGAGCTGAGGGGCTGTCAGGAAACAGGGTGGGTGGAAAATTCAGGCAGGCAGACAGTTCAAGGCAGACAGATTGTTCAGGGCAGGCAGGATGTTCCATTTCTATATCCTCAGAGAAAATCAAATCTACTTCTATATTTAATTGTCCCAGATCCAGGCATTGCTCACCCTCAGCGGCGGTGGATCTGGAACATCCACCGTCGCAGGCTCTGTGGCCGGCTCTTGCACCTGGTCGGACTCGATAAGCTCAGGCTCCGTAGCGATCTCTCGCACTGTCACTCCCAGTGGTGATGGCTCTGTCACTCTCGGCTCTGGCTCTCCGTCCGCGGTGGGCTCGGGCTCGGGCTCCGCGAGTCGGGGTGATTTTTGGCTGGGCTCTGGGTCTGGAATGGGGCTGGTGTCATCCTCCACAGTCCACGAAGATCTGCTGGACACCAGCACCCACTCAATATAGGCGGCGAGGCTCTCTTGAGGACCATCCCCGGATAGCTGCGCTCGTGTGGTGGGGTTAAGTCCAGTCCGATAAAACGAGCAAAGGCTGCTGTCAGGGGGGCGAGAAACACAAAGTCTTTGGTGTGGTCCTCGAGAGAGCGATTCCCCTGCTCCAGGAGGAGGAGGCAGAAGGCAGGATGATCCATGACAGTGTGAAAAAACAGAAAATAAAACACTGAATGAAAAATGAAAAGAAAACGTGGGGTAAACGCCGCTTTACTTTTGCAGGTCTGGTCTTCTGTCACGTAACGTAGAAGGAAAGGGTGAACAAAGATGACGGTTCAAGATAAAGTCTTTATTATAATCCACAGGTAGTTTCCAAAACAGGTAAATCCACAGGCAGGGTAGCATACATACACATCACGTTGACGCTGACAAGACCGGACGACAAACACAGAACTGAATGCAACTTGTAAAGACCGGTGATGACGATGAACATAATTAAGGCACAGGTGAAACAAGGTTAACTAATTAGGACACAACGAGGGCAGGAAGAACCAAATATGGGCACAGCAGGGAGAAACCAACATAAACAGTCCAAAGGGGTGTTACAAATAAATGGTTATTTATTTATTTTTACTTAGCTCCCTGCACAATACATGTTATCACCTCAAAAGTATTTTGCCATAGTGCGTAAGTTGTAAGCTAATGCATTTGGACTTTTTCTTGTAACAAGCTCCATACGAATGCCTTTTCTGACATACTGTAGTAAACTCAGTAGCTTACCTAGTACAGAATTGCATATGCAAAGCACAGCACTCCAGTCCCACAAAACAAGTCACAACACTCCATAAAAGACCTTAAAGACTTAGAATAAAACTAAAATTACAAGGTTGCTTTAGTAAATTAATTTTTATCTCACAATTGCAGTTTAATGTAGGTGATACGTTGTTTTTAAACTTTTTAACTTTTAACGCTACTTACCGGAGACCGTATTCACAGAACATTTTATCTTAGCACTAGTTATGAGTTTCCTCTTAAAACCTGTTCACAAAGCTCCTGAGACCAACTTTTACCAAAAGGGGGGGAAATCTTCAGCTAAGAGAAAGGGTGGGGTTGACCTTGTTGCTATGGATAATGTCATCAAGCTTACTAACTATTTCCACAGTAAGTTGCAGATAGGGGATGGGTCTCTGTTAATGATTGAATCATAAATATTTTAGTATGAGGTAAATCATTTATCCACCTAAAATAAGGCTAATCATTAAAAAATTAAAACATGTACACTGTAGCAACTTTACACAGCCTTTCGCGCTTTAATCTTGAAAAAAAAATGGCCTATTATGTGCATATCCATGAGTTTTTGCAGAGTGTGAAAGCTATTGCCAGAGTGACTGCTGCTCCAAAGCTATCACCGGAGTGATCACTGGCATTCATTTGAAATCATTTGAAAATGTCAAGGGGCTACTTTTATTTGTACACACAGTAACTTCTGAGTAATTTGCTCGAAAAACAGACCTTCCTGAAAACTCTCCTCCGCGGATTCACAAACGCTTCGTAAACGGCAAACGGCAAAGCTGTATGCATGCACTTGAGTGCAGAATAAGCCATAAATGCTCATTATGGTTACTTCTTGCCCAACTTGTACATAAAAAGAAGGACATAATTCTAGTAAGGAAAATTATTGTTATGTTTCTAAAATATTTATGCTCTGAGATGGATTGCCGGCAACAGCCATTTTAGGATGGTTTGTGATTTGGGTCTTAGTGACTTATGAGTCCTGACTAGGGATGGGTATCGTTAAGGTTTTAACGGTATTACTACTTCTATCGATACCACTTATCGATTCGGTACTTTAACGGTACTCTTATCGGTACTTTTTGTTGTGTTTTTTTCATTAAAAAAACAAAACAAATTAAGAACAGAAATAACAATTTATTTTTTAAATGTAAAATAATTATCTATAGCTTAGCAAACACCAATGTTTGAGCAAATATTTATTACATAAACAAAACCAATGATTGTAAAACAAATAAATAAACACAATTTTCTTGTAAATGAATACACAATGATTTACAGCAGTGGTTCCCAAACCTTTTCTGCCGGGCCCCCCTTTTGCAGAATGAAAAAATTCAAGCCCCACCCCCGCATTTACACATAAATATAAACACAACTTCAGAAGGATTTATCTGAAACATGATAATTAAAATTCAGTGTGTGACAACTTACTGAAATAAAAAAAAACTAAACAAGAAACTAGTCACTTTACTATGTACTATTTTTTGTACTATGTAACAGCATTCATTGTTTTTTTTAAACAGATTTTCTCATATTTTCTTCTCTTTGTTGTAGTTGTAATCTTTTAAGTAGATTCATCATCTACTTTACATTTACCTGGCACTTGTTGTCTTTCAAAAACGTGTCCATGCTTAGAGCAGAACTATGTCTATGCGTCATTCATTCATAATTTTACTCGGCTAACGGCAATTCTCATTTTTGATATCAACTGCACCATCTAGTGGTCTGTTATTTTACGACAAAAACCGCTACATCTGATAACAGATGGCTGCAGCGGGTACTGCGAGTCGTCTTGAGGTAATACAATATGATGAAATTCATATTTTGTGTTAAATTATTTACATATGTGGCAAGTGGCTGTATAATAAGCAAGATAATATCACAGTGGGGTCTTGTATCACCCTGAAATTTTTTTTTTTTTTTTTTTTCATAAAAATCTAGGGATATATAAATTATTATTTTATTAATTAATATAGTCGTTTTGTTAGACTTTTTAATTTAACTCAATAATATTACTGAATAAAAAAATATACTGAATAAAAATATATATATATATATATATATATATATATATATATATATATATATTATTCAGTTCTATGAAACAGAATCAGATATAACTTTTTTTTTTTTTTTTTTTGACTAATTATCAAAATTATGTAGTCCTACAAAGCTATTATTATCAGAGCATGTGAGCAGAGCATACTACGGTGGCCGAGAGAGCTCAACGTGCTGCAACTTAAGAAAACACATGCAAACAGAAAAAAACGACAACAAATTAAAAAAAAACATCTTCATCAGTTTGACAACACAGGCGTTGCAAATCCTTGCAACGCAGACACAAATACAGAAACGCGCTGCAAATTCTCACAACACAACCAAACACAGAAACGCGCAGCAAACACAAACGCGCTGCAAATTCCCACAACACAACCAAACACAGAAACGAACGGCAAACACAAATGCGCTGCAAATAGCACGGACCACAACGGAAATGTTTCAGGGGGACCTCAAAAAGTGACGAACCCAGCTGAGACCTGATTATTATTATTACTATTATTATTATTATTGTTTTTATTCAGTTTCATAATCGAAACAAAAAAAAAAAAAAACAAGGCAACATTGCACATTTCAAATTGCAAATTCAACTGCAATAATAATAATAATAATAATAATAATAACAGCAGAAAGAGAAAACACACAAAATAAACACAAACATACAAAAAAAAAAAATAATAAAAATTCCATGGCAGTTACATAAACTTGAAAAGAGAGGGTTTCAAGGTAAATTTTAAGATTAGTGTTACAAAATGTAATATATAATGGTTTATTCTGACTTACTTTTGACTTGTGAATATAAAAGTTTGCTAAGACAATTAAGAGATTTATAATATAAACCTGTTTATCAGAAAAAGAGGGGTTTTGAAAACGTAAAAAAATATCATAAAAATCTAAATTAAGGGGTTTGCTTAATTTCTTTGTTATGTCTATTTTAAAGTCAGTCCAAAATGAAATAGCATAAGGGCAATAGAAAAATAAATGTTCAATATCTGGACCTGATTATTTGTTCAGTGGCTTTTGGTCAGAGAGGTGTTGTCTGTGAACTAAAAGGTGAGTTTTTTGTTTAACATCCTGATCATAAGATTAATTGGTCTTTTGGATATTATTAGACTAATCTGACGAATTGCACACTTAACTGTGAAACGTTATTGACTTAATTGCAAATAAATATATAAATAAATAAATATATGCAAATAAATATAACGTTCAAAGTTCACGAAAAAAAACTGCAACGCTTTATTAATAGTTAAAATCAGGTCAAAATTCAGGTCCCAGCTGGGTTCGTCACTTTTTGAGGTCCCCCTGAAACATTTCCGTTGTGGTCCGTGCTATTTGCAGCGCGTTTGTGTAATTGCAGCGCCTTCGTGTGTTTGGTTGTGTTGTGAGAATTTGCAGCGCGTTTCCGGATTTGTGTTTGCGTTGCCAGGATTTGCAGCGCGTTTCCGGATTTGTGTTTGCGTTGCGAGGATTTGCAGCGCGTTCCCGTATTTGTGTTTGCATTGCGAGGATTTGCAGCGCCTGTGTTGTCAAACTGATGAAGATGTTTTTTTTTAATTTGTTGTCGTTTTTTTCTGTTTGCATGTGTTTTCTTAAGTTGCAGCGCGTTGAGCTCTCTCGGCCACCGTAGCATACCGTCAGGAGAGGGTCGCGTCATTTTACCAGCGTTGTCCAGTACAGCAGTAATATAGCATGTTACAGCACAGCATTGCTATTGCAAACAGGAACAAGTATACATAGAAATTTTCTGTCGGCGCGTTATTTGAACGGTCTTTGTATTTCCGCTAAGCATAAGCAGTACGCGAGTGGAGCATTCATATGGGCCGTGATCAACTCAACAGAACGCACATTCATAGAGCTGAATATTGAGCGGAGCATCACACATTGAGTGTTGTGCGCTGAATACGGCTCCCCAGTTTGGGAACCACTTTGTATCGTTTGGCTCTCTCCGCCATCGTCACTCCATAAGTGCGAGCTCTCTCGTGTTGTGTGCGCTGGAGCTCTGTGTACTGCGGAACAGACTACATTTCGTGCGTGAGATCGCAAATAACTGCAGTGCAGGCGAATAACGAATATTATCGCAAATTACAAAAGGCTGGTCAGGTAAAATATGCTAGGTAATGTTTATTTAGCAATAATAAATAGGAAATTTATTTTTAAAAATTATCCAGTACCGACAGCAGAACCGTTAACGTCAGAGCTTATCGATACTTCGGTCTTTTATAATTAGGCACCGGGACGATTAAGTACCGGGTTTCGGTACCCATCCCCAGTCCTGACTACTCCTAAATTTTGATTTGACTTTAGCATTAAAATGCTTTGTTAAATACTCCCGAAGCAAAAATTTAGGAGTCCTAAAATTAGCACCATTATTTTTAAGAGTTTCTCCTAAATTGTAAAGTTAGAAGCTACATATAGCCTTAAAGGAGAAGTTCACCTCCAGAACAAAAAATTACAGATAATTTACTCACTCTTTGTCATCCAAGATGTTTGTCTTTCTTTCTTCAGTCGATAAAAAATTATGTTTCTTGAGGAAAAAAATGGACTTCGATGGTGCCTCCAAGTTTGAACTTCCAAAACACAGTTTAAATGCAGCTTCAAATGGCTCTAAATGATCCCAGCCGAGGAAGAAAGGTCTTATCTAGCATTTGAGGTTAAAAAGTATATAAATTGTCAATTTGTTTGGCCAATCGTTTCGCTAGATAAGACCCTTCTTCCTCGCTGGGATCATTTAGAGCTGTCTGAAGCTGCATTAAAACTGCATTTTGGAAGTTCAAACTTGGAGGCACCATCGAAGTCCATTTTTTTCCTCAAGAAACATAATTTTTTATCGACTGAAGAAAGAAAGACAAACATCTTGGATGACAAGGGGGTGAGTAAATTATCTGTAAATTGTTGTTCTGGAAGTGCACTTCTCCTGTAAGATATTTTGTGAATATGGCATCAGACATTTTATTCCCGAATACGTACATCCAAAAGCACTACATACAATACAAATGTTGCATTCACATTCATCTGTTCAGGGTGAAACTCAGTAAGTTTTTAGTGCAATTCACTGGACTTTTTTTCACTTTAAAATGTCATGAAAAATGTAAAAGCAATGTAGTATGATTTTACAGAAAAGTTGTCACAGGCACATTTTTTTCCAGTTAGCCTGGGTTGGTGCAGACACATGCGTAAACACTTTATGAACAATGTCTACGGAACTGCAGTCAAGCACTACCAAGAAGAGCTGTGATGCTATTTAACATATATTGTCTCAAGAAAACTTCTGCAAAGTTAAGTAACCATCTGTGCAGCTACTGTGAGTAAAACGGTTATCAGATCTGATGTCTGTATTTTGATATGGTACAAAACTGCTATGCGTAGACCAAGTATTAAGACAGATTTCATATCAGCACAGCTGAGGACACAAACTCGGCCGTTCTATCAAAACAACCCTGCGGGGTGGAAATGCTATTAGCCTCTGTTAATCAAAATGCCTGCCACTGCATCAGACATTCCTCCCACAGTTTGGGCAAAACATATTGCCATCATTATGCAAAGCCGCTTTTCTGGGTCGAAGTGCTGATTGTTCCTCAGAAGCTGTGAATGATCAACATGACGAGTCTGGCATGGCAAGACAAGGCAGCATCTGCAGGCGAGTCGTCTTTGGGGAGAGGATAAAGGGGAGGCTTGAAAAATCCACCCGTTCGACGCGAGTGAAGCTGTTGTTAAATGTTCCTTGGCGCTGTAACTATTGTTTAACCGTTCAGCGGGTCAAAAATGAGAGGGGCCTTTTTATTGACTTGATCGTTACAGAGATGAGGAATTACCTCCCAGGTTTAGACAAATGCGTGCACGGATGGCTGAACAGAACACTCATTCAGTAAATATGTGTATTCCCAACTATAAAGGCAACCCAGGCTCACTGGAAATATGTGCTTGTGGCAGAATTTGAGATAAATTATATGTTGCTTTTTGCATCTTTATGACACTATCAAAGTAAAATGTCCAGTGAGTGACTCTAAAAGCATATTCAGTTTAACCTGAAACAGATGAACGTGAATCCAGCAACATTTTATTTTAAATTTTATGCAAATTTCAAAATAGTTTACAAATCATCCGCTGTGGTATCAATGTTTTGAGGTCATTATAGTGTATATAACCATAAAAAAAGAGATCTGAAAAAAAGATTTGTTTTAAAGATTGGAATTTTATTGCCTTTAGTGTTCATTTCAACTGGAAACTGAAGTGTATGTATAGGTATGTTTTTGGAGCTTTGTAAAAAAAAAAAAAAAATGTAGGCAGAGAAATGTTTTTCCAGTGAGCCAACAATGTTGCATAAAGCTGTTTTGAGGAAGCTACATTAAAAATGTAGTTTGCTAAGCTGTGAACTAATCACTCAGTTAAGCAAGTTAAGCTAAGAAGTCAAGCACAAAAAGTAACTAAAGTAGTTAGGAATAACTACATGAAAAAGTAACAACATGAAGGTGACAAAGTTACTTAAGGGGGCAATATGTTTTTATCAAACTGAAGTTATATAATTTGTAATAGAATCACAGTCATTTTTTTTTTTTTTTTTTTGGTACAAAAACAATGAGGGGGTAATTTTAGGACATGGGTAGAAACCTAGTTAGCTGCATTGCTATCTACTGCCTACACAGGGAGCTGGCTTTGAAGGCAGAAAACCATCATGGAACTAGGCGACTGATTTGGAATGATTAGTGCTACACAAGACACTCAGCTGTTTAGTGTAGAGTTTAGCAATTACCATGTTGCTGTTTACTTTTATTTATTTATTTATTTTTGACCGCCTTCTTTAGAAAGGATACATTTACTGCTGCCTAATTTGGCTACAATTAGGTCTTCGAAGGCAGTATAATCACGTTGCCTAGCATTTAGAACAGCTTTCTTGCCAAAAGCGTGCCTATGATTCCTTAAAAAGTTCACTAGGTTTTGGAACATAGTTGTAGCAAATCCTCCACACCATCTGCCCAAGCAATATGTACTCTCACTCACTTACATGCATATGTCTAAGCCTACCTATTCCAACTCACCATTATCTCAACATCTGACAGCTGTATGGATATATCTAGGCACATGAACCCTAGGGAATGCAATATATTTGAAAAGGGCCAATCGATCGCTGAGCAAATAGCATCTCTGGCATCAAATCTGCTTGGCAGTGGTCTAACAAACCTGGCCATGTCAAAGAACCGACTTCGACATCTATAAACATTCAATAGTTAATTGAGGGCTGGCTGGCTGGTGGGGATGGGGGGGAGGGTGTTAACAAAGACCAAGGAGCAGCAGCCAATGTGTAAACTAAAGCCCCGCTGGTGGATAAAGACAGGAAAGTTATTATGCTACCTAAATGCCATAGGGCTTTCCCTAGGGTGCGTCCTTAGCCCATTTACACTTTAGCTCACTGCACTCAGTCATATGTATTTGTAGAAAAGAAAGATAAGAAGACAGCTGGGCATAAATGACTTACAGCTATGTGAGGCCATGTATGTTAAAGAGAACATACACATATAGTTTCCATCAGTCAGTGTAGTGCAGGGTATACGCAGGAATACGACATATACCCACTTCTTTATCAGTCGGCTTTGTGTTGCCCACTTCTAAATCCCTCTGATGCACATTATTCAGTAGTATCCTGCATAAGCCAAAATCATGACAGTCCACCACATGAATAGCTAATTCAGACGCATTTGAATAAATGCAAATATTCCATAAAAACACCCAGTAAAGACAGTGATGCTGTCAGAACTATGGCGCCGGGTTCCTTTGAAATATGTTTGATGATTGTGCCTGGTGCGCCTGGTGCGCCTGGTGCGGCTGATGCGCCTGCGCCCGCTGCCGCTCCATGCCCCAACCCCAGATGCTGCCTGTTCATACATAAAAGCATGTCAGGGGAGGCGTGCAGAGTGGTAAAATTATAATTATTATTGATTACTAATTTGAATTAGTACATTATAATGAAAACAATACCTTGAAAATAAAAAGAAGCAGGGGCCGGATTCACAAAACATTCTTAGGAAGAAATTTCTTCTTAACTGCCATTTTCTTCTTATTTTCTAACTTAAGAAAAAAGTTAAGAATATTTTGTATTCCCAAAAATTCTTAATCTTTTTAAGAATATTCTTATCTTTTTTCTTAAGATTGTTCTTAAGACAAACTTAAGATGAATTCAAATTCTTGAAAAGAATCTTCTTAAAAATCATCGTAAATAACTTCTTAAAGTTAGGATAGCCCCAGACTTGTCTTAAATCCCAAATAGTAAGAATTATTTCAAATGAATTGTTATATTTAAGCATTACAACACTATTAGCTACATATAATACATAGGAGGACTATTTATAGGGAGGTGCACAAGTTTTCTGAAGTGACAGCAATGATTCATAATGTAAACAATCAGTCATGATTAGCCTATGTATGACACTACTTTTTGCTGACTGCAAAACTCAGTAACAGTTCTACAAAAAAATGAGTCAAGTAGGGAGTTTTAATTTAATGTTTTTAATTTTAGCCTATAAATATAACAATCTTTGGCAGTATTTAATGCATATGAATGCACAGGACATGTTTACTGTAGGAGCGCAGACACACATACCGGAAGCATTCATTCAGATGAGGGCGCAAAAACAGCACAAAGACGAATTAAACATCGCTTTAGCTTGAGACAGGGAGGCTCTTCTCAAAAACACAGCGCATTAAAAACTTGAAGCCGAGTGCTAGTTAAGCTGGTCACAACGAAGTGTGTGCACTTATGATTATTAGGGTAGCCTAATCTGCAAGAAGCGCAAAAAGACGATCCTTGAAGTGAGAGTTTATCAGTGTGTCTTGCCGTCTTCAGCCATGTATTTACTAAAATAAATAGTCATTTTCTTCTTAAGAACATATCTGAGAACTTATTAAAGTCCCCCTGTTGTGAAAATCAAGATTTTGATGTTGTTTATTCATCTATGTGGTGTTTTTAATATGCTTTTAGACAAACCACGTGCCAGTCCATTAATTAACACCATTGCTGAGTAGGGAAGCGCGGGGCACAAACCAACACTTTTTGAATTTCTCAGTTTGTGTAAATTCACGTGGTGTTCAGAGGATAAGTTTTATCCACGTTAATTTCACACTCGTCTTGTACAAATATGTCGTTTTGTTTCATAATTACAGTGTATACGTTTTTCATTATTTATCTCAAAAGAAAGGAAGTGAAAAGTGACAACATGCCCCGAATGTGGGGTACATTGTAACATGCGAGGGGCACGTTGTAACATGACCATATGGCAGCTTAAAATGTTAGCTGATCGAAAAAATTTACATGACAAACTAAAATATTTTGTCAATAAAATAAAATAATTAACTTTTTCAGATAAAATAATGGCGTTTTTTTTTTTAATTAATTTTGAGGTTCACAATGAACACATCGCAACCATGCATGGGACGGCCCTGATCGGAAAACACAGCTATACAGTATAGTTCAAAACAATGTGCGCAAATAGATGAAACACAATCAGACGTTCAAAAAAACACTCCCCTCCCTCCAAACACAGTTCTCATAGAAATGCTTTACATTTCTTGAAATAATAATTTCTCAACATTAAACATCGGTTGTCAGTCTTTATTTACCTGTTTCTTGTGGTTTCTTTTTAAAATCTACAAAGGTAAATAATGAAAATTACATGGCTAATGTCATAGAATAGCATAGTTTAATATAGCGGGGCAGACTGTAATGCAGTGTTACAATTTTCCCTATCAGCGCGACTGGAATATAAAAGTGGTTAGTGTCTATTGCTGATTTGCCAAACATTAATAAACTAATGAACTGATAAATAACAGATTGGCGATTAAAATAATAGCAGATTTGTCTCATTTTAAATTAATACTAAAAACTGAGAAGAAAAATTTACTTAAGCCAAAAATTTACTTTTTCTATGGTAAAATAAATATTCAGTGATATCATCAAAAGGCTTTTGAATTTTGGCGCACTTTTTTCTCTGTATAGTGGCAACTAGTAAACATTTTTGGTTATGCTAGCGTGTGTGGAAGTATATAAACCATGTGTGTTACAAATAACCCAGTGTTTGTTTGTGCCCGGCGCACCCCTATTTTCTCCTTAAAACTGTAGTTTCCAGAAAGCTGTCCCAGAAATGCAGTTTAAAACAGCCCTTTATTTTTGTTACGTCACAAACCTAAGCGCGCTGTCATGAATAATTAGATGAAGTGTCTTCTCATAGGATAACACCCAGCCTCATGAATAATTATGAGACACCGACGCGTAATCGATGTACTATAGTTCATTGCCACGTCACAAAGTGTGACGTCAGCACAATGTAGATTTTAAACCCGGAAGATGAAAATAGAGCAAAAAACCTCAAAATTACCCAGTTTTCTCCAACAATTAAAATTAATGGATGCTAACATTGTCATATATGATGTGCAACACAAACACCTCTGCTCAAATCTCAGAAAAAGTAGTCTGGGGTTTCATGAATCTTTAACAAATATATCAAGGCTCTGGCTGATGTGACTGCGTGGGGGTGGGGCTAATGTGCATAATTATAGATCTGCATATAGTAAATGAGGCAAGGGGGGTAGAGCTACAGTCAAGTTGTTTTAAGGCATGAGAAAATTATTTTCACATAAAAAAAAAAAAAAAAAAAACATTTAAATATGTCATTTTGATCATCAAAGATCAGTTTTAAGGGATACAAATTTTGACTACAGGGGGACTTTAATAATTTATTCACAGAATTTACCAAACAAACAAACAAATTAATTAATTAATTAATTAAATACAAATTGTTACTCAGTTATTGATTCCCCCTGATTTCTCCATTTAGGTAAAATTGTCATCATTAAGATTCATGCGCTGATTCTTGATCTTTGTGTGAGTTAAAAAGACACAGCTCAAAACACTTCCTATATAATAAAAGAGAAAAATCACAATATCTGATTGTCATGACATCAACTAACTAACAACTAACATTCTCAGACATCAGTCTGACTATTACTTGATGACTAGGTCAATAAGTAATCAAGATCTGATCAGAGTTGTTGCAATAACAAATGTGCCTTAGAAATATGCAGCAATCAGTGAAAAATTGATGTTAAGTATTCAAGAATCAAGAGCCCAGTAAAATCAAATGCTTATCTTCACAATGGTGACTTCAAGCTTGATTATTTTCAATAAAACATCAACATCTAAACCTCAATTCTCAATAAGAAGTTTAGTATGAAAGAAATAAAGTCAGACTGGATTGTAATAAGTGTGAGAGATAGATATGTTGGTGATTTATTTATTTATTTATTATTTTATTTTTTTACAGTTGTGCTGAAGAGTAGGCCTGTCCATTGTGATTTTCACTTTGCTGCAACTTAAAATATGTAGTAATTTCAAATCATAATTTCTCATTGAACCGACATTTACTAATCAGCGTGGAGCAGGTGTGCGTGTTTTAAATGTGTTTGTTCTGAGCATTATTGGAAGTTGTATGTTGGGTCAATGTAATGGATTTAAGTTAAAATATCATTCTCTCATTTTATGTTGCATAATCTTGATTGAACTGGGTTATAACAACAAAATTAGAATTATAGGTAGTATCAGACAGAAATACCTCCTTAAAGCAACAACTGCACAGGTTCACTTTTTACAGTGTAGATCATGTACAGAAGTACAGTTTTTTTTTTTTTGTCTTGTATGCTTTATTACCTGATTTGCCTTTGTGAATTAGGCCCTAAAAACAAACAAACAAACAAACAAATAAACCACACTATAATCATAGTGAAATCCCTTTTGAGATACGCTGTAAAAAATGCAAATGCATACTTTCCAGTTTACTAAACATTTTGAGTTTCAAATACTACAAAATGCTATTTATTGAAACGAAATAAAAAAGTCATTGTTAGACCAACAAAATTACCCAAAATATTGTCACAACTAGTCAAACACAGTTGTCTGAACAAATAATTTCATATTGTTGAAATGTTAAGGCTTTGTGAGTTCCCAGCATGCATTGCAGCATGAATAAATGATGCAGTTACTGTTTTAGGATTATTGTTTTACTGACTTATTTTAAACAGTTTGTTGTTGTTTTGTAATTATTGTTAGTTATTTGTTGCACTGTGATGTAAAGAGCTTCTCTTTTTAACATTTGTTGATTGCAACCGTTCTTGAGGTTTGTGTGTCTAGGTTTGAGGCCTAGAGTATGTTTAAACACTTATATCTGTTTGCTGGATATTTTAATCTTGTAAGATGTTTTACAAACAAATACAATGTTGTTTACATATTAAACTAAGTTATCCATTAAGGTTTCCATAACAATTCACTGTTTGTCATTTGTAAGTAAACAAATAAAAATTGACAGATAAAAAATTAATTACTTCACTGACAGTAATTACTTATAAAGACCTTTTCTATTAGCAAAACAAGACAACCAGCATTGCATGAACAAACAAATTTATGTTGGCTAAACAAAGTATCTTTACTGAGAAATACTAAAAAAACTAATTATATTTACACGGACCTGAAAATGGTCTTTTTCAGGGTTTAGTTTGTTAAAGGGGTGCTATTATGCTTTTTCACTTTTTGAATTTTAGTCAGTGTGTGGTGTGTATCTTTGGGCATAAAAAAAAGATCTACAAAGTTACAAATCTCAAAGTCCACTCCAAAGGGAGATATTTCGTTTTTAAAAAATCTCTTTTCTAGAACTACAGCGAACGGCTCCTTTGGATTACAGTGTTTGTTTTCCGCATGCAATGATGTTACAACACATTCCACTAGAATACCATTAAATTAAATCCCGCCTAAGGATATTCAGATTGCTGGGGGGTGGGTAGGGACGAGGTGGGAGATTAGCCTAACTTTAGCGATGCAGCGCAGATAACCGCTTCAACGAGCTGCAGCGCGGCGGGTATAAACACAAGCACTGACTAGAGTGGCCGTTTCAGAGCAGTAACGTGCCGCAGATGTGTGCAGTACAGGGGGTCGAAGATCTACTCCGGTTGCTGCATTGAGGCGTAATGTCCCGCAGACGTGTGCAGTGTGCGGTAAGAGATTTATTCATCATACAGTGTAGATGGCTTCACTTTTAACCCTCTGGGGTCTGAGGGTGTTTTGGCACCCTGGAGAAGTTTTGACATGCCCTGACATTTGTGCCTCTGTGCTGAAATAAGGCTATGAAACACATTCAGAACATTACTTCACAAGACTTCTGAGAACTGGATGTGGTAAGCTAGAGTTTTTTCTACAAGATGATGTGAAAATCATCCCATTCACTCGTTTACAGAAAACAATATATTGATTTAAAGACATGTTTTGTGATCGAAAGGGAATATGCGAGGGAGTGACAATGGCCATGAATATTTAGTGATTCACACCTGAGAGACAAAAAGCCCATCAGTGAGACTGTGACTGTCAGGTAGAAACAATGTGAGAAGGTTCAAAGAATTTTAGATTATTTGTATTTTATTTACAACACAGTATAATCAAAACATAATAACGGTCAAAAGAGCATTATTGACTACACTGATGTTACATGTACAGAGACGTGAGCAGACTTCGTGTCATTCCTGAAAACTGTTTTCTGAATTCTGTTTAACAAGTGAAACAAGTACATTATGACTGATATTTAAGTGATTGCTGCTTCTTTCCATGGATTCAAGAAACAAAACTCATCATCAGTAGTCCAGGAACTGTAAAATATCAGTGTAGTTGAACATCTGATGTTGGTACAGCACTCTTAATGTGGCATTCATGTAGCATTCATCTGTGGTGCAGGTTTCAGATCACTAGAGAAAAAAAAACAAAAAAACATCTGTGAGCATGTTAATATCAGGAGCATCTGTAATATATACATATAGTATGATTTTGTAGTCATAGACTCATGCATGCTTTATACTATCATAAAAAAAATGATATTTTATATCTGAGAAACTAATTATTATTTTTTTAGCACATTAAACAACCATTCACAAACAGAGTATTAATAATAAACTAATATTACTTGTATATCCTATTGTTATACAATAAATAAATATGATTTTATAGTCACAAACAACAAGCATGCTTTGTATGTATTATACAATACAAAACCATTTTATGTCTGGAAAAAATCATTGTTAAGCACGTCATAAACATCTATTCGTGAACAGAGTATATGACAGTAGTTTGGTCTAAACAATCTTAGACTCTATAATTCAGTATTACAGTGTAAACACTATTACTTTTATATCGCATAATTTTTATTTTATAGAACATTAAAAACATCCTGGCGTCGTGAAACATTTTGATGCAATGAAATGAAACATACTTCATAACATTTCACTTGATTGCACATGTAGTCAGGATTTATAGTTTGGAAAAAGTAACACAACTACTATAATGTGTACAGGTTATGTCACAGTAACACAACAACTAACGTAAGTAGGCTAATAAAAGAAAGACTTACTCCTTCGGTGGATCTCGCTGTGCGTCGCATTGCGCTCTTCCTCTGAGGGAAATATAAATCTTACTCCTCACAGCACGTCTTCTTCCAGTAACAAGATGCAAGTAGCCAAGATGAACAATGAAGTCAAGTCTTGCTGCTTTGTTTACGTTGATGTGGGCTGTACGCCTCGTGCACCTCCACGTGGATGATTATTATATCAAAGCGAAAGTAGCTCTTGGGTGTGATCAAATTAAAAATAATTAGGTCTGACTAGAAAGACTGGACATGGCGTTGGTTTCATACAGATTACTTTAATGCATGATATTTGTTTTTGATAATGCTTACTTCATTTAAAAGTAGACGTCAGGCTTTCTATAGATATCTCTCTCATGTCTCTGTGTCCAGTATTCGCTGTGTTTTAGTTCATTTTAGTGACGCATTTCTTAATGACATCACAGAGAACAATGCAGCAGACTGCACACCCTGTTTGTTTTCTTTATTTAAAAAAAACACAGAGTGTTGTTGTTATTATGAGTGTACCAAATAAAAGTAGACTCCTTACAGATTCACAAACCATGCCGGCACATTTTTCGACCCCAGAGGGTTTTTGAAAATGCATACACTTGCACTAGAATAGGCTAGGCTAATCAGCGATGATGTTCATTGATAATGTTAGGCTGCTTTTAGCCTTATGCTGGAGCTGGTTTCGGGCAATGAAAATAAGTATGTAAATATTAAAATAAATTAGCACGATAATATCATGTATTGGCGATCTCGCAGGCTGACGATAGGACCCAACACTACTGTAGCGTATTATTTACTCACCCTCCATGCATCCTAGGTGTATATGACTTCCTTCTTTCAGACGAATGCAATCTGAGTCATATTAAAATTTATCTTGGCACTCCCAAGCTTTAGAATGGCACAGACGGGTGTTTCTCTTTATCAGTTCAAAACAAGTCCAATAATGTGCTTCCATCCATAATAAAAAGCCTCACACGGCTCTGGGGGGTTAATAAAGGCCTCCTGTAGCGAATCGAAGCGTTTTTGTAAGAAGAATATACAGCTGTATAGCTTGCACTAACAGTTGTACACAGAACTTGCTTCTTTGACAAGGGGCATGGCAGTACTGACACCACGTCTAAGCTGTTCACCAATCACAATGCAGTGGGAGAGCTAACCAAATCACAACACATTTAGTTTTTCGGAAGGCGGGCCTTCATTTAACCCGGAACTAATCGAGCCATTTGTGCCAGGCTGGGAGAAATGTATTGTAATAATGAAAATTTTCTTAATGTGTGTTTCGAACCACCAAGCATGAAAGCATGTTCTAGTACACCCCCAAAACAAAATCAAAACTTTGTAAAAGAGCATAATAGGACCCCTTGAAGTAAAAACGACACAATCAAGCCA